>NW_020456032.1:3007781-3089720 GCF_003342845.1 Nothoprocta perdicaria | reverse complement strand
ACGTGGCGCTGGGGCCGCCGCCCGCCCGCACCAGGGCGCTCTACTTCGTGCAGCGGGACCGCGGCGAGCCGCTCTGCGGAGACCTGCCCGCCGATGTCCTGCCCCACTTCGCCACCCTCGTGGAGCAGGTGAGGGTGTGAGCGGGGCCGGCGGCAGCCACACATTGCCCGTGAGACCACCATCTCGGCCCTGTTCTCTCAGGTGCCTGGCGCTGCCCTTCTCAGCAGGTCCTAAGGAAAGAGCATGCTTGGAATTCATGTAACTCCCTTGAACCTTGGCCTGTGCTCACTCAGAGCCTTCTTGACATGAGTTTCTGCCCGCTCTGTTAGAGCTAGTGGGATGATTTGTTCCCCACGGCCCCTTCAAGAGCTGTAGGGATCTCTGCTGCCTGTGTTACCATGACGGCACCATCTGCATTTTTTCGTGGTGGCCGCCTCTCTGCAGTAAAGCTGTAGTGGGAAAGCAGAGGAATTGCTCATGCTGGGAAGTTCAAGTCATGCTTAGTAGTCCTAAAATGCTGACCCCGCCAGGTTCAGCTTCTCAGGGAGGTGTCCAAACCAGCTCTCCCGATCTTTTGGAATAACATATTATTTACATGGAGAGTTTTTACATTTAGGGACATTTGATGAGCACCATGAACCCGATAAGTCGCATACAGTGGCTTCTGCGTTRTGATTTTGTTTGTAGATGGTGGCAGGTAGCATATGATGTTCCCTGTAAACACCATCTGTTACAGAGAGATTTGGGGGTAGGAATATTTTAGAGRATCTTATTTGCTTTTGAATCTCGCTGGCTGTGCTCAGCAGCTTGGATGCAGACTTCAATGACAGCGTATTGCTGCAAGGTGTCCTCAATTTCCTGATGTTTTGGGGGCTACAACTTGCGTTGCTCTGCCTTGTACCTGGACTGTTTTCTTACAAAACATCTTTATTAGAAAACTCAAGACTTTTAGGGCAGCCTTAGAAGACTTTATTCAGGGAAAAAGTTTGGAACAAAGTTATCTTGAACCATATAGAAGATTAGGAGTAGGTGCACAGAAAATGTGTCTTGATTTAGTCTGAAAGTGCAGCTGAGCTGTATCGGCTGTGTTGGATGTGAGGTGACCCTTGCTAGCTGTCTCTCTCAAAATCATGTTGTTATGGCCAAGGGGAACAACGCAACTTCCTTGTGGAGCTGGGAGTTTGTTGTCAGTCCTATTCATGTTTTAACAATATCACAAAAACACTTTTGCTAGTGTTCATAGTATAAATAATCTTAGTAATAGAGAAATATCTTGTTAATAAGTCAGTCACTCATGACTGGACGATGGAGCTGAGCTAACCCAGGGGTGATAGCCACTGCATGCCTATTACTGTCAAAACTACCCAAAAGCAGCTCAGCCCTGCAACCTCATGCTACCAACTGAGTACAAAGCCTGTCACTGGTAGATATAGCAAAATAATACTGAGTGGGCTACATCTTTTGAAAAATAACCTTAAATTGCCTGTTCTCAAGATGTGCAGTTCAGATTGGATGGAGACTTTAGCARCTATCACCTACAGGAAGATTCTGTTCACATGATGGGTTTAGGAATAGTACCAGGCAGATACACCCAGTCATCACATGCCATAGTTCTCCTCACTTGGGAATATCATAGATATTTCTGGTATTTTTTCTTCCCGTCACAACAAAACAACCAGGCAGATGCACCTAAATGTGTTTGCCAGCAGTGTTACAGGTGGTGTCTGACTGAGAGAAGAGCCTCCTGGACAACAAATAGTGAATGTCCGTGGTAAGGGGAAGCAAAGACTTTTGGAATCTAGCTTTGCGTAGTTAGTTTTGGACTGTGAGAGTGCTGAACCTCTTGCGTCTTCTAAAGATGCCCAGACGATGTGTCATGTGGATGAAGCTGGAAGATCCCACCACAGCCCTAATCTCATTTGTGGTCARTAAGTTTTATAGGCAAGTTTTAACTCTGGCAATAGACTCAATCACCAGCAAAGTAGACCTGTGCAGATTTCCATTCACCAATATCTGCTCTTGTTTCACATAGGTAGGTTGCTGTTTGGATCAGCGATGAGTTTGAGTTTCCAGGCTTGGCCATGCAAAGCCCTTGGAGTCTGGTGAACTACCAGTCTCATACGGGAATTTTTTTCTTCATTCCTCTTTCGTGACTCCTTATAGGTGATTGTGCCCATTCTCACAAACCAGAAGAACCATCAGGGCTGGCCACAGGTGGTGTCACAGGACATTTTGCGCCATGTCCACAACCTGAAAAGTGCTGTTATTGTGATTGCTGGACAAGTAAAGGGCAAAACCTTGCTGCCCCTTCCAGCTGGCTCAGAAAGATTTGAGTATGTTGAGCTGGAAAACGAGAAATCGTGAGTAGCATCCTTTGATTTTATTTGGGTTATCTCCTAATTATGTGAGAATATCTTTGGGAGAACTTTACACAAATCATGCCGACTTTTCTTGCTCACTGTCATCTGTTTCTCGCTCCAACTGGTGTGCTTTGCTCTACCTGTTATCTACTTCATAGATTCTGTCTTTGGGGATTGTACAACAGTATTAACTGGATGTCATTCCTGTATTAAAACAGCAGCAAAATTATGTGGGTTTTTTTTCCCCTAAATGACTTTCTAATTTTGAAATGTAAAGCTAGACCGTGATCTATAAAAACTGGCTACCTATTTGGTCATTTGGAGAGGATACAGCTTGAGTAATAAACATCGACAAGTGGAAAACAAAATTAAATGTCTATTGTTTTTTTCTCCAGTCTGGAGCTGATAGATAATTCTATCGTTTATGCTGCTGAGTCAGCTATTATTGACTGGAGCAACCAGGTCCAAGAAGTGCTGAGAAGAGAGTCCTCGGAGCCTCTCCTGAAAGGCAGCAACCCTAACCCAAAGGTGGAACTGGAGTTCTGGAGAAACAGGTAGTGCTGGGCAGCCTGGCTAGAACTTGATTTTCATTGACTCTGTTTTCTTTGTGTGGAAGGAAAGGGCTGGTGGCAGGCAGAACTATTTCTGCAAGCTGAAAAGACCAAGCTGCCTGAGGCATATCTAAAGATTTGAGCTAAAGAAAATTGTTCCTGCATATAAAATAGTGATCTGCAAAGTGTAAAATAATGATCTGCAAAGTGCCTTGGAGATGACTGCAGCTGGCTGTATTTTTACTTAGCCTTGGTCCAGGGGCTACGGCTCCAGTATGTGTAGTTCACTTAGGAAGCAACAATGCAAGTAAGAGATAATGGAAACTTCTCCTGGGCCTTTTCTTCTCTAAGTATCTACTTTTTGAAGCCTAGAAGTCATTCCACTTTCTAATGCACAGAAATCAGTCCTCTGGCTTAGATGAGATACTGCCCATGTGACATCTATTTATAGGAACTTCTGCAATCACCATGGCTAGATAGGCCAATATTGATAAATGAACATCTATCAATACCCAAATATGTTTAGATAGCTAACGGCTGTGGGATGCAATTCTTTCATTCCCTTTGGAAATCTGCTGGTTTAGTAAGGACTGACCTAGGGCTATACCTTGCCTGCTGGAGAGCTGCCAGTGCCTACAGAAATACTCGGTGGCTTCTCTCAGCAATATCTTGATGGAGGTAGAGCTGCTGTTGTGGTCAGTCTCAAGGACAGCAGTCTGTCTGTTGCCATTCCGTGACTCCTGGAGTTCCTTCCTTCCATTCACACTCAGTATTGGGGCTCAGGCTGTATGTGACTGGAGAGGATCTTAGGTCAAAAAAAAAAAAAAAAAAAAAAAAAAAAAAAAAAAGGAGAGAAAAAAGAAATTTTGTAAAAGGAGATATAAAAGATAGTTGGATAGCTGAATGGTCTCCCACAGATCTGGGAAGGTCCTGGGGCCAGGAGAGTTGGGGTTTCCCGTACCGGCCAGGCTGGGAAATCCTGATTCAGACCCAAAAGAGAGGGATAGTGTGTCTGGGCAACTGATGCTCTCTCATGCAGGTTTGTAACTTGCTGTGGTTGCTGTAGGTGTGATGACCTGGAGTGCATTTACAATCAGCTGAGAACGAAGAGGGTCAGGAATATGGCAAAAGTACTAGAGAGAATCGAGAGCTGCTACTTCCTAGCCTTCAAAGAACTGCTCACGGATGTTGAGGAAGGTGAGATGCTGGGACAATTTCACCATATCTATATGGGATGTGCTGATTTACAGCCTACCCCTTCTTCATCCTCTGTTTTTTTTCTGGATTGCAAGCTGAATGTGACTGGAGTCATTAGGGATTCTCTGTGACCTCCGGGACAGCAAGGAGACTGTAAGTGCATTGCTGGCCCTCTCTCTGATTTGCGGTCTCAGTTGGTCTCAGTTTTATACTATATCCAGAAAGTATTTAGCTCACCTGAGAGCAACGTCATTTAATGGGCTGTCTGTGCACAGCCCCTTGCGGTAACATCCTCTTGGGCTKTAAGATCTGTCTGGATTGTGATCCTGTTGCCACTTTTTGCAAGAGATTTTGCAGAAATCTGCATGTGGTGAATGTCCTCTAGAGGGTAGCATGGATCAACAGACTTGCTCTCTTCTCTCCTTATTTTATCATTCTGCTTCCGTTCAGTGAGACTAGGAGAGTTCCTCGTCTACACAGAAAAGTTAAAGAATTGTCTCCCCCCATTTGAGAGTTAGATTTTTTTCTTTTTCTCACTAATAAGGAGAGTTATGAGAAAGGACTTTTGTTTATTATTGACTGGAGCCTGGCAATACACCTTTCCCTCGGGCAAGGCTGAGGCCACAGCCCTGGCAATAACAATAACCTGGCAAATTACAGCTCTGTGGATCTTATCAATTTTTTTTTTTTTTAACACAGCTTTGACTGAAGCTGAGGACATTAACCTGCACCTGATGCCTCTCCAGYGCCACTTGGCCAACATAGAGAGTGCTGAGTTCAGTGAAGTGAAGCCTTTCCTGGTTCCTCTGCTCCATGYGGTGTGCTTAATCTGGGTCACCTGCATGTACTACAGCATACCTGAGCGGATAATAGTGTTGCTCCAGGAAATCTGCAACCTTCTTATTCAGCAGGTATGTTCCAGTGTTGTCTACATTTGTCCACAAAAGCTCCCTAAAAGAAGTTCCTTTTCTCCTGCTTGTCCAGTCCTTCCCCAGGAAAGTGATAGTGGTAGTGAATTTGACAAGCAGGTTAAAAGATGTTCAGCATGAAAATCCACTGTTTTGTATGATGATAGAAAAGGTACCTTAGGTCTGATTTTGCTGCTTCAGGCCCTGGTGTACCTGAGCCCAGAAGACCTTCTGAAAGGGGATATGGAAGAAAGCTTGGGCAAAGTGCAGCTGGTGCTTGACATCCTGAATAAGTTCAAAGAGGCATTCCAAGAGAGAAGAGAAACTCTTCACACGTACTATAAACCAGGCCAAGAAGTCAAGGAATGGGATTTCCACTCTGTCATGGTTTTTGCGAGGTTGGACAGCTTCCTTGGGAGACTGCAGATGGTAAAGGTGAGAATTTAGTCATTGCAAACCTCAAAAGGACTTTGCGTCTACAGTTCGCTTAGATATCTCCRTCCTGCATGTTTGATCAAAGCCAGGGGACGTGGCCTTTCTTTTCACTGTTAAGTATCCTGTTGCCCCCCAGAGAGGTGTCCTTTGGAGAAACCACGCTCTGCCCTTGAAGTAGAACATAGCTCAACTGCACCACAAGGGCCTGAGAAGGAACCTATCGATTCACCCTTTCACTTCCTCATGCTCTGTCCAATTTGGATATTGTGGCTCAGGGATGTCCAAGTTCACCAAGATCTAGCTCTGGGTTGCATCATCCTCACCAGACTATTGGGTGGTCATCAGATGCTTCCTAAACAAAAGGTATGCAGAGGGCAGGTCTGAAGTGTATAGGTCAACCTCACATGCATCTATGTTCTCCTTACACTATGGCTATGTCTAGAGGCAAAAAGTGTGGAACAAGACTTTTATAAATACTGTTTATATCTGTTTTCTGTTACGCAGTTAACACAAGTGTTTATCCACTACTCCACACAAAGTGGTTTTCTTTCTTTTATTGACATGTTGCTGGCATGTCAGATTACAAGATAATGAGCATATATCCTCTTGGCACTCACCTGTTTCAAGGAATATCTAAGCTGTTTTGCTCCCTCTCTTCTACTGGGCTGTGGTAGAGAGGTATTTACCAGTTAAAGCACATGGAATATTTTTATGCATTATTTAATTAACTGTGTAGAAAATCATCCTGACCGATGTCAGTTTTAAAGCTATTCAGAGCAATGGGTTCCAATAAGCACTGGTGTGCARTAAACCAAATTATGCTGCCCAGTGTAGAGAGGAATATAAATAGACACACAAGTAACTGCAGATCATCATGAGAAGAGTGAGTGACAAAGTAATAATGCACTGTAACTGTAACACCACTGTAACTGCCAAATCTCTGGGGCTGATTGCTCATTGCTTAGATATTATGAATAATAATAATAAKAAGAAGGTAAGCACAGAGGTTTTGAGCTGCAGATAATATGCTTTTTGGCTGATATGTACATCCTGCTCTCATGACTATCCCACACCTTCAGATGCAGCAGAAGGCTGTAGTTTATGCATTCAGAGTGAAGGCCTGGAGGGGGCTGTGGAGTGAGCTGTAAATAACAACTAACAGCCAGCCCATTAATGAGGAAAACTTCTGCTCTTCTCTGTCTCTTCCACTCCCTTCTTTCTTAGCAACTTAGTAGGACAAAGGGGTAAGTGTTGTCTCTGCATTGTTGCTTTTACCTTACAAAGTATTTGTTAAAATGAATGTTTTCTTTCAGAATAGTATATGCACATTTGTTTTCATTTTAAAAAGAAATTGTACTAAGGCTTCGCTTATGCATGTGCATAGGTAGCCTATAAACATAGAGAGCAGAGTCCCTTTCCCTCAGTTTATCTTACCATTTCAAGTTGCATATGTTATAAATCTGCTGTCTGTCTGAGTTAGCTYTCTGCTAGCACCATATACCCACAGAAATGTGGGAGAGTTCTTAGRGCAGCAATCACTTAGCTGTCAGAGCACTTGCAAGTGGTTGTTCTCTTGGCTTAACAGCTGTTTCTGGTGAGGCTCACCTTGGTGGGACTTGAAGTGCCCTGCATCTTCACATGTCTGGAGTTTTTCAGGGCAGCACTGAAGGCTAGAATGACTCAGAAAAGCATTTGAAAATCTGGACAGGGGCTGTGTCGTGAGTTTTTAAAACAAAGAACCCTCTCTCTTTTGGCAGCCCCTATCCTAGAGGCACCAACACTCACAAAATGCATCCTGTTTGGATATAAAACTCTCTATCTGCTTTGTTCTGCTTTTGGGTTTGTCATTTGGGTTATGATAGGCCTACGACAGGCAGGATCTGACTCCACTCTTCTTGTACCCTTCAGTTTTCTTTGAGCCTGGGGAGGTCCTTCTGCACACCAGTGCCCATCATAGCAGCAAACGACCAGCTATTGCGACTACTGTTGTCATCTTCTTTGGTCACCGTCTTAACTTGTGTGTTTCTCAATTGACTTTGAAGGATCTCCTSGCTACTGCCTTGGACCTGATGAAACTGGAGAAGATTGAGTTCAGTGGAATTAAAGGAAAAGCCCTGAGCCAGCAGGTCCTGAGCATGTATGAGGAGTTCCAGGAGGCGTACAACGTGTTTGTGGAGCGAACCTATGACTGTCTTGACCTGACCAATACGGTAGGTGGGACTGCTCTGTGGAAATGCCAACATCATGTGCATGTTTTCAGAGCAGAGATTCCCAGTTTACTTGCTGTTGCTGTCCTGCCAATTTTTTTTTTCTTTTTACCAATCCCTCCTTTCTTTGCTATGTTCTGATGTGTCACTCTAAGGAAAAGGGAACCATTGACCTTTCTGGCAGTGATTTGGGAGTTGTTGCAGGTCTGTATCTATCTTTGTCTTAGTAGTTCAGAATTCTACAACAGTGCATCTGGGAAACTTGAATTTCYGTGCCTTTTACCCAGGCTTTCACTGTGCATGATGCTTGCTTGTGTGTGTGAGCTTTACTAACGTCTGCTCTCTTTGCTTTCCTGCTGCGAGTGCCTAGATTGCCTGCTGACAGCTGGCTCAAGTAATCTCCAGGGGCTTTGTTTGCTCTTGCCTTACTTGCACATGTGACATCTGGTGCTCTCAGCATTCAGGGACTCTGTTTTTTAATTTTTTGTTGTTATTAAAGGAATATTTCCAGTCCTCCATTCATAGCTCAGTGACAGTCCAGGTCCCTGATGCTCAAACCAGCATGTGTCACGCAGAGCACAGTGAATGAGCCACTGGCTTCATCATCTATTTGGAAAATCCTAATCTGGGTTTTGACTCTGAGCTGTTTAACCTGAGAAGACTATGAAAGAAGGGTGATAACTGTAATTCCAAAGGAGTTTGTATCCCTTGTGTTTGTCTCGTGTTTTTTAGGAAAAAAATAACTTAGGTTTTTCTCTTAAACTTAAAAGAGTTTATAACGATAGAGGCAAGAACAACAGTGCCAGAAGACGATGGAGATTGCCTTGTTGTTGCCTCGTTACTTATAATGACCTCATTTGGTTTGAAAGCAGGTTGTATTTGTGGCTCAAAAGGAGCACCTGTGAGATGACTGGAGGATGGGTGTAGTGTCCAGATCATTCTGGAAAAAGAGTAATTGAGCCTGCCTTGAGGCCAAAGTTAGTACTGTTTGTGCTGAGCAAAACCCAAAGGGACCAAAGGAAACAGCCCATCAGGAAAGAAAATCCTGTATCATATTGTGGTAGCTAAAGATTGGCCATGGAAGTGGTTCCTCCTTTGCAACAGAGGAGAAATCTGTGAATGAAGGCAGCACCGATGGTTATGTTCTGCAGCCCCATGCCTCACTGTTTTGCCTCTCCATAGGAKTTTGAGCAAGATGCCTTTGAGTTCCAGAAGAAAGTAGAAGATATGGACCGAAGGCTGGCAACTATTTTCATCCAGGCTTTTGACGATGCTTCAGACTTGGAGCAYGCCTTCAAGGTTTGTATCTATTGCATCTCTTCCCTTTTGCAGAAGGCAAATCAGAGTGCCAACTGCTTTGCTCTGCTATGATCATATTGAGGAGGTCCAGCCTGGTGGTGACAGGCACACCTGCAGCTTGTGACCTGATGGTATTTGCTGACTGGGATGGACAAGTCAGACTTATAGTATTTAGGCTGCTCTTGGTCAGTGCTATATGGTTTCATGAGCTYTCATGCACTATCAAGCCACTGGGCTGGCAGCAGGGCATTTGCTGAAAGCATAGGGAGTATTTTTGCTCTGCCTGTTAAGGTACAAAATGGATGCTTGTTCAGCTTTTAAAATAAACAAACTAMTTGAGGAAATCACCCAAATAATACTTTGTTACAAGGAGTTTTATTTGTTTGTGAGYTGGAAAAAATTACTTTTTCCTAGGACTTTCTGGTGAGAAATGCTGTTAAAAACATCAGATGCTACTGTTAATATCAAATGGACATAGCTAAATTTTGGGAACTCAGGTTTTCCTATGAACAAGACCAATCTGTTYACTAGTAAATCTACCTTGGGAAAAAATAAGAAATTTTTAGAATGTTTTCAGAAAAAAAAATCTGAAAACTAAAAAGAAAATCAATAAAAGTGTTTGTAGAGAAGACTCTAGAAAATGACAGCATTCATCTTCATTTTTTTTTGTAATAAAAAATTGTGAAGTATTTCAAAAACAACCATTGGGATATGGTTCTCCTSCCAGAGAAAGTCTGAAAAACAACATGTTAAAGGCCTAGGCGCTCTTTAAAAAAATAAAGAGGTATCCACATTCCAAACTGACCCTTGTTACAGCTAATATCTAAACCTTCGAGTTAGAAAAATTCTAATGAGACAGGTTTCTTGGTGGAAATTGTGATTGTAATTTAATGTATTTATTTTCTTTCTTTCTTTTCCTGCTTGGTCAGTTGCTAGACATGTTTGGAAGCCTTTTGGAGCGACCAGTAATAGCCGCAGATGCTGCTGACAAATATCCTGAACTCATCTACATGTTTGACAAAGCGTTAGATGATGCTGGACTGATCTACTCCAGACATATCCAGGCARAGCTGGAGTTGGGTAGGAAGCACATACTGAGCAAATGATTTTAGAGAAGATGGAAGTTAGATGAATTTTGGCAACATGATTTGCTTTTTCATGAGAATCCCAAATCTCCCAATTTRCAAATGTTTTTAGCCACTGACAGATCCTAGTGGGAATGGAGATGACTGAGAAAACCCTCTGWTCTTAATAGTAGAACAAATAATCTGTTGGGAGAAAAAGTGCCTTTTTTGTGTCTGCATGTCAAGTGGCAGGGAATGAAGATACATGCTGAGTTTTACCCCTAGCAAAAATGCGAAGGAAGATTTTTTTCTTCACATTTGCATGCTGTCTCTAATCATCTATGGGACCTGCAAACCCACTCATGTGTTCCCAAATATGAATTACTAGTTTCATTTGTAATGATATAAATGCAAAATGTGTTAGTGGGAGGTTGTAGGGAAGAGTTTACCTTTTCCAGGCTTATGATTTCCTATGAACACTGGTGCAGCAAGGAGGTTAGTGGATGGACTCTTACCATATGATGGGGAATGKTTTTGAACGATAGTCCAGTCACCCACCTCAGACCATACTGGATTTGGAAAAGGTCCAGAAGAGGCAGCAGTGACAGAACCAGAACAAGTCAAGAAAAGAGATGGAGAGATTCATGGAGGATGAGTCTCTCATTGACTATGAATCTGAGATGAGTTTATTATGTGGGTGTGATGCAAGATGYTCTGAACAAGCTTCTGATCCTGAAGTCTCTTAAACAGTGTTTGTGGGAAGCAGGGAGTGAATCCTAGGCAAAGGATGCCTCTATAGCAGCTCCATTTCTAGCATATACTGTGCTGCTTCAAGCTGAACTTTGTCTCCATTCTCAGSTCCAAAGGCACTAGAAACTTTCCCTGGATGCTGACCTCCATCAGTACAGCAGATGCCTAATTGCACAAAGGGAGCTGGGAAATCACCAGTTTTATGCAGATAACTTGGTGTATCTTGGGGTTGGGTGTGCAATGTTTAGTCAAATACCTCCAATGCTGTTTCAATGTCCACAGGAGCYCCCCCTGTACACAGGAACATGCCTCCGGTAGCTGGAGCGCTGGCCTGGGCTCAGGAGCTGCAAGCACGAATCCAGATGCCATTTGGTCACTTCAGGCACATCACACATGTGTGCGTGTTGACAGCTAAGTTTACTTTATGACTCCTTTGATATCTTTTCACTGATCAATCTGATTTTCCTTCTGTGCTGAGCATTATCCAGTGGTTAAATGCAAAGTAGTTCTCAGTGAAAGAGCTATGAATTGATTGCATTTGCACCTTTCAGCTTCCATGCAATCTTTTTTTTGAGTAGGAAACTCATTAATTGCATTTGTTTTAAAGTAATTAAGAGACAGAGCAGGATAGAATGTGAGCTATTCACCTTTCAGATTTAGCCTTAGCTTGTGACTGAAAGAGGTTCTGTACCTTTTCCCACTCTGACACCATTTCACATGCGGTCCAGGACCTGCTTGGGAGCAGCAGGGCCTTAAGTCCTGATTCCAGCATCATTCAAGCTCTGAAGGACCGAGACCTGATGGATTGGACTTGTCTAAAGTGGAGTGAGGGACTGAGCRAGTTTCCAGGTCTTTGAATAGATCAGACCTTGATTTGGCTGGTGCAGGTGGAGATGACTCCCTGAGCAGCAAGCAAAGGAGTGACCCACAAAGATTAGGAAAAGCAAATAGAAATTTGGGGACTTTCGTTACCTGAGCGTTTGTTATTGTGGGTCATATGAAGGAGGTACGGCCACATATTTGCAGCTTCCCCATCTGATGATCCCACAAATGGGCTTTTAGTGTTCATGAGACAGCCTGAAAAGCCGTTGAAGCAAAGCAGTGTTGTAGTTATGGGAGAGCTGAAGGCAGTCCAGGGACCACAYGTTGTAGCTTGCAGAAGTGGCTTTAATTGTGCCAGAGCGAATTGCCAATAAATATATCCTCGTGTTTTTGATATCTCTGCCAAAATAAGCCATCTCCATTGCTGTGCAATAGTTCTAGTCCTCTCTTACTGTGCATTATTGTTATGTAAATGTCTAGATATGCTGGTATTCGGCAGCAATAAAGACATCTGTGCAGTGAAACAGGTCCTTGGATTGTCCTCAATAGAGAGCCCAAGGTATCGTGTCCTGTTTGAATTTGAATAGCAAATTTTTTAAACCATAAAGGACCCAAATCTTCATTTCACATTGATTTTCTTTCCTCTGCTTARAGCAGTTAATAACCTGCCCAGCASCAGTGGTGACATGATGCTGTTTCCTATGTGCAACTTGAAAGGAGAAGAGAATTAAAAAGGGAAAAAGGAGGTGTTTTTGTTGGGCATGGTATAAGAGCCTATTTATTTCCAGATACTTTGATCAGAACTTGTTCTAAACCAACCATGTTGCTCAGTGGTGATTGTGCAAGCATTCCCTGTGCTTTCAGTTCAGTTTTTAGTTGATGCAAAGGATCCTTTATGCCAGTTAGGAATTTGCTAGACTTTGTGTTAGTGAAGGATTTCATCAAAATATCTTACAAAATCAAGAACTATTTTTTGGGAAATCTGGGAAACTGTAAAGGAAAGTTGGAAAAAAAAAAAAAAAAAAAAGAAGCCCTTGTGGTTAGTGACCTTCTTGGGTGCAGACACAGCTATACAGGGCTGCGTATCTGGGCCTCTCCTTCTCAGAATGTGGGATGTCTTTGTTTTTCCCTACTACAGTTTGAGGGACATGAATCCAGCACCACATGCTGCTTCCTTTTGAACATTTCTTCAACTTAGGAAGTACTGGCTGGTAAACAGAGACTGCTATATTCATAAGTGCAAATGTAGTGTGCAACTCACAGCATCAGGCCTGTTAGAGGTCCATATTCCTGCACTAGCATGACTCCTTCTTCCCCCAGTATTTAGTTCCTATTTGCAGGTTGCTGTATGAACACATGAGAAAAGSTGGTTAAACCCAATCGACTCAGTGCAGTGAAATGTTTTCCAGTGCAATGACACAGAGGTAAGTGAAATGCAAGGTCCTGTGACAGCTGATCTGCCCTACAGAATGGGGGATGATCTTGGGAAAAGATAAATATAACCTACAAACCTAAACTCCCATTTCCATGAACTAAACAATATTGAACTTGTCTGTTGTGCTACCAGCTGCCTGGACTCGGATGAAGGAAGGAGGGTGATGGAGAAGTATGAAGAAATGCTCCAGTTGCTCAAGAGGTAAGCGCCTCAGGCAAGACTGTGTGAAATAATACTCTCTTCCACTAAAGCATTTTCCAGTATATTTACCAATCCAAAGCCTAGGAATGCCTTTTTTTTCTAGACTAGAAGGACATTCCTGAGGGAAGAGTAGAAATCCTTTTGCYATATGTCACAATGGCATGAATGGGTGCCATGCAGCCTAGCAAAAACATCGATAGAAACTTCTGCTGAGCATAGAAGTTGCCATGTACACTGGTAGCTTCTAACGTTGCAAAACCTGGGTTGATTTCAGGTGGAGCATGAAAAACATTACTCTAGCACTRACCTGCCTCTGTGGCCAGCCTCCCAGCCTGCTTGTGCTCCTTCACAAAGTGTGTTTCCAGTGTCTGTAATGCACATTTTCCATGCTTTGGAGTGGTACTTGCTTTTCCCTGACTGGTTATCTTAAAGTTGGATGTTAAATCTGAACCAGTTACCCTGAGCTTTCSCTGTTATCCTTGGGAAATGGACACATCCTCAGGGAGGAAACGTCTACATGGGCCTGTTCTGTTGGCAGCAAAGGGAGCTGATACATCTGCTTGACTCCTGGATACCACAGGGCAGGCACAGAAAGTTCTATTCTTAATTATCATAAAAAGCTGAGTAATTATGATGCAGATTTTCAAAAGAGGATCATCAGGAACATATTAACAGTGGAAGGAATTATAGCAATAGCAAAGGTGAGGTTGCAGCAGAGGTACAAGATGATTCTAGCATAGGTATTTTTTTCTGGATAATATTTCCAAAGTGTTCAGATGACAAAATGATTCATTTTATCATTTGAGTGGCAGGGACCCCTAACTGCCCACAACCTTTGAGATCTCAACACAGATTCAGTGCTCTGAATTTTAGTCCCCAACAGTCTGACTGAGTCATCCCAGAGCTGAATTGTCCTCCAAAGCTCACTGTCCTTCTGCATTGACTCTAAAGAACCAAGGGCACCTGCACTTCTAGCTCTAAAGCCTCAGCTGTATGAAGTGAATCCCTGCCTGTGACTTGTATGTATTTAGGCACCTGACCTGCTTAGGCACTTTAGAAATCCACACTAGGTGCTTATCTACTGCTTTAGGACAAATATTTTTGCAAGTCTGYTTCTAAACCAGAGTCCTCTGCTAAAAATCATACTTGAGTGCGTTTGCATTCCTGACTTGATGCTGTCCATGATTTTTGCATATTTGTCTGCAGTTCTGTTATCTGTGGAAAAGGCATGGGCATGTTTTTAATATACTTTGATACACCTGTGTCTGCTGGCTTAGGGTGGTTTTTTTTGTTGTTGTTTTTTTTGTTTTGTTTTGTTTTTTTTGTTCCAGGTATCAGGAAAAGCTTTATGAAGACTGGTCCCAGACGGTCTCTGAAAAATCACAGTACAACCTCACTCAACCACTCCTCCGACGAGATCCAGAGACAAGGCTGATAGCAGTCAATTTTGATCCCCAGGTAAACCCCCTTGCCAATTAGCTTTCCCATTACATGTACCTGAATGTAGGCTTCCTGAAAGCGTATTGAAGACCTATATTTATCTCATTTGCCCTCTTGCTCCCTCAGTCTACTGGCTTCTCCTCTCCTACCCATCCTCCTTCACCTACTTCTCCAATCGGTGGYTCCAGTGGCTCCTCTCCTTCCTTTCAGAGGAGTTGTATTTTCTGCAGACCTCAGCCAGTCCTCCTGGGTATTAAATTTTGGCTAGCATCAGGCAATGCGGTTCAGTTTCACAAGCCCCTGTCTGTCCCYGTGGTCACCCAGTGGCAAGGGTGTCTGACCATTCAATCTGTGCATGTATTGTTTCACCCAGTTTTAATACTTGCAGCTTCCCCAGTTTTTTAGGCAAAATAGGAGCTGGGAAAGAGACCAGAAGGCATGAATGGGACAGGATCACAGTAGTTTCTTATCCAGATCTTCATTGGAAGAACTGATACAATCTGCCAACCTGAAAGAAACTTGATTTTCATYGACCTGCATCCCAAACTCAGCTGCAGCCTGAGGTGGTATTCATCCCTGCTCTTTCCCACAGACCATACARCATTTTTATCAATCTATGAACATGTACAGTTCCAGGAACACTTTAAATTACTAGCCATTAAACTCAGCAAAAGCTTTTAGTCTCAGAGGTGATATATCACTTTGAAAGGACTTACTATTCCCCTTTGTTGAAGGAACCCAGTAATACTAGTTTTATAATTTAATAGCGCACTCAAATCCAGTCTTATGACTCAGATGTGCACTGCTTCCGAGTGGCTTTCTTTGGGCTGGGAGAGATATCAAACAGAAGGCTTTGATAGAGCTGAATTTGCTGAAACGGGAGGATTTGAGTCTTCTCTCAAGTTTTGGGCCATATTTTTTTTTAAATACCAATCAACACCAGTGAACCAACCTAACTGGAGTCTGATCTATCCTATCTTTYTGTAGAAAACTCTTCACAAAACTCTGTTTGTCAACATCTCTGCAGGCTTCTTGATTGCTTAATATCTGAGATAGACTTTCATTTTTGCTTGAGATGGCAGTTGAAAGGGCCAGAGTCCACATGCAAACCATCTTTAATCAGAAAGAAAACCAGAGGCAGAGATTAACAAAAGGCACTATAGACTGAGGTGTGGGGTTTTTTTTTTCCAGAGCATATTGCTCTGAATAAAACAACAGAAGATTATTGGTCTTGAAAACCCTAAAACATTCAGAACTGGTTGGAGTGTCTGTCACATAAAAGGGGAGGATTTGTCCTATATTTAGCTCTTTGCTGTGTTTCTGCAGCTGGTTTCAGTGCTGAGGGAAGTCAGTTACCTGTCCAGCAGACAGATGGGAAGCATCCCACCAACAGCAGCAGCAATCTATTCCTCCAAGGAATTGTACCGGCAGATGGTAGCAAACTTGGAGCTGATGGGGAACAGATACAACAAGGTTCTGAAGATAGTCTTGGAGGTCGAATACCCTCTAATACAGAGGCAGCTGCAGGATATTGACTTGAAGCTGAAAGAAGCAGAAGAAACACTGAACTGGCAGATGGAGGGTGAGTTACATGAGGGTAATGTTAGAGCAGACATGTTCAGGTAGGTATTGAAAAATGGCCCTGGGTACCAAAMTTCCATTGCCTCATTCCCAGGTGGACAGATGCTACCCAGATGTGCAGGTGGCTTCCCAGTAAAGCCAATGCCAGGAAGGGGAATGGCAACCTTGAGTTTTCCTGCTTCTTTTCTATTCCCTTCCTCTGCTGGAATTGTGGACAGGAGTCTTGTTCCCTGCAGGTTAAGCCTGGGCTTGTAGGGGAGGAAAGGTTKGCCTTGCAAGCAGTGCAGCTGTTGAGAGTTGGTTTTACAAGAACCGACAAGGCTGGGTCTGCTCATGGTCTGTGTTGCGACCACTTTCCTGTGTCCCCCAAGGACATTGCTTGCTTGTCTAGTTGTGTGGGAGTGGGGAATYTCTGGCCTCATCAACCACTTCAAGATATTTTCAGAGAATGAAATGCTACAATGAGAGTGGGTTTGTGCACCTTGACTTTGAGTAGTATTCTTGCTTCATCAGTTTCAACTGCAAAGACAGTTTGTTTCCTCTTGTTAAAGCAGACAGCTCACCAGTGACATATATGTTTCTATTGTCAGTTTTGCAGCAGTGCAGGAACAGAAGTTGCCTTTTGGGAATTTGCAAAGAAAAGATCCTGGTGCSGAGAAGCTTTCTTTTCAGATGACTTCATTGCAAAATAGAAATGAAGGGATTTTCTTGCAGACAAGTCCCAGGTTCCCTGAATCTAAGTGCAGTCCTCATTTGTGCCTGGGACAGGTGCAGCCCAGGCATTAGGACTCCATGTGCAGCTCCCCGTTCTAGTGATTGGGGCAGGGATGCCCAGACTGCTGCATTCATCTTCTCTGTCGTGTCCTCTCCTGTAATAGAAAGAGGGAGATGAAGCCTGAGTAAAGGGGAGCAGGAGCCATCAGCCTGGTCTRTATGTGTCCCCAGTGCTGGTGTTGGGGAAAGCAGAGACTGTGGCTCTCCGTACTATGGCTTGYTAGGGGTAGGAAGAAGCCAAAAATGGCTCAGGACAGGGAACTGCATAAGTCTTTTGTGTTAGTGATGAGCAAGAAACATATGAGATGAAAGTAGTAGTCAGAGGCTCGTCCTCAAGGTGCACGGGAGCCTGGCCCAGCTGCTCTGAAAATATGTAGTCAATCATCTTGTTTGTTGACAGGTGTCTGGAATCGCATCTCTGTGGTGATGGATGATGTCCACAGCCTCGAGCAGAAGATGCAGAAAGCCAAAGACAATGTTGAGGAGATTCAGACCATCATAAGATCATGGGTGTCACCTGTATTTGAAAGAAAAGATGGTAAAAAGGAATCACTGCTGAGTGTAGAGGACTGTCAGGACTGCCTGGAAAAGCGTTACAATCTCATCCGAGAGTCAGGGCTGAGGATTCATTCGCTGGTCAAGGTGARGGGATGTTCCCTAGGGACAAACTGMCTCTTTGCAGGCTATGTGTCTCTTTCCAGTATGGTGAAAATGTCCAGAGCTGTTTCACCTGTAAATTAACACTGAACTCCTTTGAAAAGCCAGAGTTAATTAACAATAGCTCTGTTAAATGACCTCCTATGACTGTGTGGTATGATATTGCTGGCTCAGCACTTCTGCAGACCTGTTTCAGAACCGAAACATAAGCAGCTGTAGCCCAACCGAGAAGTTCAGATCCATACACAGCAGAGAGGCAGCCCTGGACTTAGTGGAGCCACTAGAGGGAAGTAGTACATCAGCCTCTGGTATCCTGGTCRGAGGAAAAGCACCCTTCAAAATATTTATTGAAAATAAACAGGCAGCTGGCTGGGATTGACCTTTCTGCTTCAGATTGGTTGTCCCCCAGTGGGAGCAGGAGGTGATGCTAATGCTCAGTAGGGAGAGCTGAGTGATACGAGAAGGGTGTTTCAGCTGCTGTCCAAAGTTTCAGTTCTTTTTGATGACATCACAAGAACGGAGAGTCGTCTTTGCAGTCCAGGAAAAATGCCAGAACTGTGCTCTTCACCTCTCGTAAGGAAGGTGCCTTTGCATGGCAGGGTCAAGCACATGGATTTGGAGGGAGATGGATTTTAGATCCAGTTCTCTCCTGATAATAGCTGCCTGGACTTCTTTTTTCTTAAGATGTCAATCCTTCCTGTGACACCCCTGCTCTTCCTGCTYGGCTTGGCTAGCTGAGCAATCAGCCTGAAGCTCATAAGCCCCTTTCTTGGCACACCAAAGTTGTGGCAAGGATTTTGCAGGGTCTGTGTCCTTAGTTTTCTCCCAAGCCTGATTTTAAGGCTTTTTATGCAACTTGAACACCATTCACCAGGCTGCTCAAAATACAAAAAAAATCACATTCAAGCATAGGTAGCAGAGAGGAAGTATGAGGTGTAATACAGTCACCAAGGACCATGGCTAGCTAATCCTCTTCCTTGGAGGATGTGGTGCTTCCCAAGAAGCTTTTGACTGTGGTAACCATGCTCCGAGTCCGACAGTGTGATTTGTCACTGCCTTTGTTCAAACCACCAACTTGCTTTTCTGCCACAACAATAACAGGCTCAGCTGCATCCAGTTACTACCTGAACTCTAGGGCATCTTCCAATCTGACTGAGGAGGACATGGACTTGTGGTCATGCCAGGAAGGTTGACCTCCTCGCTGGTGTAGTGGCAGTGCTGGCATCCATCTGGAACCTGTGCTTGCTGATACCTGTCCCTAGCTGTGAACTGTCCTAGCTGTGTGTCCTGTCAGACAGACTCAGTTMTGCTGTAGTTGAGGTTGTCTTCTTTTTTTCTAGGAAAATCAGAGCCTATTTGCTGCAGATGCTGCATCTGACATCTGGAAGGCCTATGTGGATTATGTGGATGAAATGGTCCTAGATGGATTCTTTACTGCTATTGAAAGCTCGCTCAAGTATCTCCTGGAAAATACAGGCGAGTGCACTGTTTCCTCTCTGCTGGTCAGGGTGGTTGCCTTGCTCTCACCTAAGGGAGGTTTCATGCTTTTCTTTGCTGTCAAAACAATAGGAGTCTGGGGCTTAGGTCAACAGTTTCTGCCTGAGGGGAAAGTGAGAGATGATCTTTGTCTGATATCGGCCATTGCTGACTTCTGTTTTGTGCTCGCCCTCATRCCTTGGAGATGCTCTGTTCCTGCTGTGCTTTTTATAGTCTACAGCACACGTTGGGGGAGGCTTCAGAGGGAAAGGGTGACCCCACTCCTGGTCACTGGAGCAAAGCATTGCTCAGGAGAAAAGGGCTATGCACCATTTGCAGGGACTGATGAACAGACTAAATTGAGGGTCTGTGCTACAGCTTGGGTATCATCCATCTCCTGTCCTCCCATGCACAAAGCATCAGGTTGACCTCATCTTTCCTTCTGTGGAGGGTGTGAGTTCTGGTGATTAAAGACGTGAAAGAAAAAATCAATCCCTAAGGCTCAGTCCTCTTTACCTATACCAGGAATGAAGCATGAGATGAGARGTCCATAAGTTACTCAATCAGACTTCCTGCCTAAGGCCACTATGGAGTTCCACTCATTCCGCTAAGAGCRGTTGGTGTTCAGCTAATACACATCTCCAGAAATACATTCCACTTGGCTGTGCAGACACACGTTGCTAGAGAGTTCAGCACTTCACCCCACCTTGTCAAAAACAGGAACATAATTTCCCATTTGAATATAGCTTTGGCTTCCAGTTGCTGTGTTTTTTCATGCCTTTCTTCTGTAAACTAAAGAGCGTTGTGATTCCTGGTATTTTTCTTTTTTGCAAGTACTTATACAGTGTAATTGTTCAGCTCTCAGGCTCCCTTTTGATCAGCTAAAGAGCCTGATGTCTTTAAGGCTTCACTCCAAAACCTTCTTTTCAATCCTTGAATCATTTTTGTCTCATCTGTTCTCCAGCATCTCTTGTGGGTACCAAAACAGCAGCTAGCTTGCCAGCATCTCTTCCATATTATGTGCAGGCATGATATCACTAGAATGAGTAAGTGGATGTCTGCTATTGTATCCACCAATGTCAACTGTTCTTGTGAGGTAGAACATGTATCTCTTATGGTGGGCTGTTGCTTATGGGTCAAGATAATTTTCTTTCCTTTGAAAGAGTTCCAGCATCTCTATTCTTCCATACYAGATCCCAAGGCTGGACTCGCTCCCCTGTTTGAAGTGCAGCTGGATTTGGTGATTCCAGATTTGATATTTCGTCCCTCCCTGGACCCTGTCACAAATGATGGCTTCTACGACATGATGGAAAGTCTTGTCAATGACATTTACCGGATCTCATCGCTGGTGCCCAGGCTGGCTGAGCACAGCGGTTTCCCTCACTATCAGGTCTCTATTGCTGTGGAGCATCCTTGTGCAGTAAGTTGCAGAGAGATAGCTGTGTGGCTTTCATCTTGTGATGCTCTCCTGTCCTCTCCTAGGCTGACATGGAGGACATGGCTGATCTAGCTGACATGCGTCGCGACCTGATGGAGCGCGTGAAGAACGTGATGGTGGCCTGTTGTGATTACCGCAACTCCTTYGACCACTACTCCTACCTCTATGGGGATGACAGGAAAGAGTTAATTCGCCAGTTCCTCCTCTATGGCCATGTCCTCACTGCTGCAGAAATGGAGGCCCACACAGAGGATGGAGTCCCGGAGACTCCTCCCACGCTGCAGCAGTTCAGGGAACAGATTGACTCCTATGAGAAGATTTATGAGGAGGTGAACCACATCGAGCCCATCAGCGTGTTCCACAGCTGGATGAAAATTGATGCTCGGCCTTTTAAGGCATCTTTGCTGAATGTCATTAAAAGGTGGAGCCTGATGTTTAAACAGCATCTCATTGACCATGTCACACACAGGTAAGAGCTGTTCTTGCCTCATCCCCCTGCACTGAGCAAAGGGGTGTTTCTTTTATTGGCTGGGCCTTATTGGAAAACTGATCAGCCAATATAGCAAAATAGGAGCAAGGGATGGGCATTCATATTCCATGCCAACTCCATCTCATCCTGCTTTCTACTGGGAAATGGGAGTGGGCAAAACTGAATTTTGTGGCATTCGTACCTTTAACATCCCACAAAAAACAGGTCTTGAGACCTGGTTTTAGATGAGACATTGGATGGTCTGTTCATCCTGATTTAACTAATCTATCCTAGGGTTTTATGCTTTCTTTGTTGAACTTGATATGACCATCAGTAAAGCTTCATTAATACTATGAGATACTTGCTGTATTTCTAAATGTGTKGCTTTTTGAGTGCACTCTGTAAAAATGTGATTTGGCATGGTTAGTTCAGCAATCACGGGAAGGTAGTTTCAAGGTTACAGAAAGGAGGGATTTAGGAAAAAAAAGTTTTGAATTAACATTTGCTCCATGATCTGATTAGCTGCTCAGTTGCTTGCTTGGTGTGGGATTATGCATCAGGTGATTTATTTGAGCAGTTGCTACTGAAAGMTATTGCAGGTTTTGGATACTTGCAAAGATATAATTGCAGGCAGTTGTGGTGGCAAAGACTGTTGTGTGTGTTTTTCAAGGCTATAATTCTGATAGATAATTTCTGTGTGAAGAGAGTTTTTTGTATAGCTGTAAAAATAGGCACTTAAAATTCCAAATTAAGAGTCCCTGACTCAACAGTCTAGCCTGTATTAGGTAAAAAATTTAAATAGGTATTTTGACCCAGCAGCATTCACAAAATTCAAGCAGGTGCTAAAAAAAAAAAAAAAAAAAAAAAACTTTTTTAATAACAGAATAATGGAATAATGGTTGTGGCTGTGCTGGAAACGATTAAAGACCCACTAGCCCAGCACCTCTGTTTTGGACACTGCCCAATAGCAGGTGATTTTAAGCATAGGGCAAACAGGTGAGGAAGCCTTTTCTGAGATRCATGCAGCTCAAAAACTTTGAGAGCCAGGGTTCATACCTTCTTATTTAACATTCTTCCCTCCCTCTTTTATTTTTCCTCTCATGAATATCCAATTGCTTTGGAGAACCTTGAGAACCTCCGGAAGATTTTATCATCTGCAACCTCCTACTATGCARTGGTCAGGGTTAGCTGGACCTTTTTCTTGCTTCTTGTCCATGTSAGTCCAGCTGCCTGGAGAAAGACTGATAACGTGTTTAAATATGAACGACTCTCACTGTGAATTTTCCTGCTTTGTATTGTGTAGCTTGRCTGACCTTGAAGAGTTCGTAAAAATTGCTGATAAAGGTTTGAGCAAAAAGGTTGAAAAAGGAGATTATGATGGTTTGGTGGAGATTATGGGTCACCTGATGGCTGTTAAAGAAAGGCACAGTGCCACTGATGAGATGTTTGAGCCCCTAAAGCAAACCATYGAACTATTGAAGATTTATGAGCAACAGCTGCCAGAGGAAGTCCATAAGCAACTAGAGGTGGGTGGAAATCTGTAATGTTACTGCTCTCCAAGTAGTAGCTGTCAAAGAGAACGACATCTTAACAAACAGCAAGGATTTTTAGGACTTCTTTCCCAGTCRTTAGAGGGCCTCAGTAAATAGTATTTTGGTATTGTGGGATGTGTCTTAATAGTTATGAATTTTGGAGTTATACTGGGATTTTCTTTTAAAGCAGAGATTAAGCCTTTTGTTATGTATGAAAAACATAGATTTGCCTGCTCCAACTCCCAGCGGTTATTCTTGAAAAAAATTAATGCATTTTCAAATGCATCTGTTAATTAGCTTGAATTATAATTATTTTTAAATAAGCCAGTTCTTGGCAACTGTGGAGATGGGGAAGATTAGGAAGCTCCTCCATTGCCAACATTATAGAAGTTCAGTCCTCCCTGTGATCTTGTGACATCAAACCTGCTTGATCCAGAGGACATCATGGGGAGCAGGTTATAAAAGTATTTTGGCATCTTTCCATGTCTGGCTCTGATGAATCAGTTTTCATTATGGAAATCCTTTCCCTTCTGGGAGAAGCTCTATGAGATGAAAATTAGAAAAGACTGTGAGGGGCTCAGCCTGCGTGAGTGAGAAGCATGGGGAACAGACAYCTACCCAAGTGATACCACCAAGGTGATGTTACGGTGCAGAAGTGCTGGTGAATACCCTATAGTTASTAGGTGCTGTAGGCAAAGGGATCTGGGCAGGACACAAGGTGGTTTAAATTTAGTTTCATGGGAGATGTTTCTGCCTATTTCATGTGTGTAGCAAAGACTTCAGCTGCATGGTTGATTGAGACCTTTGTGGGGTTAACCRTCTCCTGCCTCCTGCTTAGGCACTCATGGTCTGTGTGTTGTTGGATCACCAAATCTGAAGAAGTGTCCTAAAGATACTTAAGCGCCTACAGACTCCCTGAAAACCAAAACAGCCTCATTATATGGCTTGTGCTGGGGAGAAAGGCAATCCATGAGGGAAGAAGAGCGTATAGATATCCTRACTGCTGGAACAGTCCAGCCATAAAGAGAGTGCTGTAGGGAACCCAATTTTGCTAATTTGTCTGCCTGAGAGCTACTTATCTGATGTCTGTTTGTGCCACTGCATTCAAACTACTGATTTATTTTCTGATAAAAGGGATGGGAGATGCAGGTGAGCCTTTCAGATRCAGTAAATAACAAGAAGTTTTGCTGTTTCTGGAAAGCATCAGCTGTATCAGTAGTTGAATGGTTGATTCCTTCCTGCATACTGTGGTACCAACAGAAATAAGTCCAGTGGATCAGAACACACTTTTAGAATAAGAGCACATACTTATAAAGCATCAGTGTCTTCATCTTCAAAACTGTGAATTGTCTTATCCCAAATTTTGTGTTTGGCCTTCATGTCATGACAAAACCTCCATGCAAATTTATATGTAGAATTTGTTGCTTTTTCTTTGTTTTAAATATCCATAAACAGATCAGATGTGTATTATATCAAGTAGAAAATGCTATCTACCAGCATTTACGTTTTTCTTGCAGGAGCTGCCAGAAAAATGGAACAACATAAAGAAGCTGGCAATAGCTGTGAAACAGCATGTGGCTCCTTTGCAGGCAAATGAAATGTCAGTACTTCGCAAGAGCTGTGCAGCGTTTGATGTTCAACAGCATAAATTCAGAGAGCAATTTCGGAAAGAAGCACCATTCAGGTACGGGCAAATTAAAAATCACAGTAGCCTGGAGGAAAAAAAGGGTCAGCTTTAGGTGTTCTAAGCACACATGCTCTAGTGCTTCTATATATTTCCTACCTTCTGCCAGCGTTTCATAGCGATACTGTCCAAGGGATTGAATTTGGATGCTGAGTGTGTAATCTCACTTTAAGGTGATGACAGGAGTGCCCTATGAAAGTACCATCAATGTCTACTATTGGTTTCATCTCTATTTTTTATGTTTTCTTTAGATACTGTTACAGTATTGCTTACAAAGAATAAACATTTCTTTCTAGGTTTGACRCTGAAAAGCCTTATCAACTGCTGGATGCAAAACACATTGAGATTAAACAAATGGAGTCAGCCATGACCTCGATTTATGAATCAGCTGGTCTGTTTGAAGTCATGGTTCCAGATTATAAGCAACTGAAGCAGTGCAGAAAGGAAATGTGTCTTCTGAAGGAGCTCTGGGATATGATTTCCATTGTGACCGCTAGCCTTGGTGACTGGCAGAAAACTAAGTGGGTGGATATTAATGTAGAAAACATGGATCTTGAGTGTAAAAAGTTTGCAAGAGAGATTCGAAATTTAGATAAAGAAATGAGGGCATGGGATGCTTTTACTGGGCTGGACAGCAAGGTAAAGAACATGCTGACAGCTCTGAGAGCAGTGGCAGAACTCCAAAATCCTGCCATTAGAGACAGACACTGGAATCAACTGATGCAGACAACGGGTGTAARGTTTGTGATGGACTCAAATACCACACTGGCTGACCTTCTGAAGCTCAGCCTGCATAACTTTGAGGATGAGGTTCATGGGATTGTGGACAAAGCAGTGAAAGAAATGAGCATGGAGAAAGTCCTGAAAGAGCTAAAAGCAACCTGGACCAGCATGGACTTTCAGTATGAGCCTCATCCTCGCACAAACATCCCATTGCTGAAATCAGATGAGGAACTCATTGAGACTTTAGAAGACAACCAGGTGCAGCTGCAGAACTTAATGACATCCAAGTATATTGCCTTCTTCTTAGAGGAAGTGTCTGCATGGCAAAAGAAGCTCTCCACTGCAGACTCTGTCATTTCTCTCTGGTTTGATGTGCAACGTGCGTGGTCTCACTTGGAAAGCATATTCATAGGTTCGGAAGATATACGGATGCAGCTTCCTGAGGTAGGAAAACCTGAAGTCCTGTTTTTCCTGCTTGCAAGGGGGCCTCCGTTATGTGAAATGGGATTATCTGTAATGCCCTGCTCCCCAAAATGCCATTTTTTCCCCAGCTGTCTCCCTTTCTCTGGAGGCTCCCTTAGTGCTACAGCAGTTTCCCCAGCACCGTCCCAGGATGATTTTGTCCTGTAGGCTGTGCTTGAGCCACACTGAGAAGCTGATTTTTCTCCCCTTCACTTCTGCCTGGCAAACGCAGGGTTACTGGCAGCTGCACAAGAGTGCAAGGCTGTTAGCTTCGTTCAGTGCTGGAGGCAGATTCCCGATTTCCTCAGGGACCGAGGAACAGGGATAATTGTGCAAACATTGCAAGTCATCAGAACAAAGCCGAGTGAGGCTTTTCCCTGCCTTAAGCTCTGGTGCAGCAGGAGAGCAGCTGTTCTGCTCGTGCTTTGGAGTCCAGCATAACACTGTTATTGGGGACCTCTTTCAGGAGCCCGTCTTCCAACTCCAGATTCCCTTAATTACYAAGAAAATCCTCCAGACTGATTCCTTGGCCACCCACCACCCGTGCTAAAGGATCTGCCTCTCAAACAAGCCATGTGTGACTGTGCCGCTGTGTTCCCTGCTCGCATGCAGTGGCAGGTAYTGCACTGTAGGTTGAGCGGGGACTGGCCTCCACGACAACACTGCCGTTAGCCCCGGGGGATCAAGGACACTGGTGTGCATGGCACAGTGACATCCTGAGGGCAGAGGATGCCGTCTCCATCCCTTGGTCCTGCTTTGGGGCTAGGACTGTTCTTTCTGCTGCTCTGGAAAATGCTCAGCATGCCTCAATTACTGGGCAATATAAATAGGTCCTAATAACCAGCCCAGATCGCCAGTGCCCTGAAGACTGTGCCCTGTGCCAGCAAGCTGTTAATATCCAACAGCTCTCTGATGGCATGTGTGAAATCACTTCATGATTTAAATCTGCATCCTACCAGGCAGCTGTCTCCATCTCAATACCAGCCCAGCAAGTGGCATGAATCAGCAGCAGCTTCTCTTCAGGATSAAGCTCAAAGCCTCTGGAGACCGAACCCTTTTGGGATGCCCCTGGGGCTGGGGGAGATGTGCCAGCAAAGCATGGGATAGATGTCTGGTGGCCACTRCATTCCCTGTATGCAGGGGGACTCCAGTCTCTAGCCAAAGCCTTGCTGCCAGAGCTGAACTCAAGGGAAAGTGGAATAGTTATTTAAGAAGTCTTGAAGCACTTTTATTCAGCATCCTGGCTCTGGAGGCCTAATCTTGGAAGAAGGGAATACCAGCAGCATTTTGAACGTGGCTTTATTTTCCAGTGTTTTGCTCTGGAAATTCTGGGGCCCTGTTAGCTGGTTAACATGCTAACATTCTTGTCAGTGTGCTATTCTAATGATGATGAGTGGTTTCCCAGGTCTTACTCCAAAGCAAGGAAGGACTTTGCTCTCCTAGAGTGGTCATACTCTTTTCAAAGATGGAAACTGGGGACTCCTATGCCGTAGTGGGAGTGGAAAAGCAAATTTGCTTGAAGTCAGTCATCTTGCCMCTTGTAAACATCTTGTAAAGATGTTCCTTTACAAAGGAACATCTGCTGTTGCTGTGGGCTAGGAAACTTTCCTCTAGATACAGGAGAAGAATTACAAAGAAGCATTCAAAGGGGTATCAGGTCCCACAAAATAGGTTGGTTCTAGGGTTTGACTTCATGTTTTATCCATGATCCCTTTGGGATACAGTGACTAGGAGGCAAGTGCCAACCTGGTACTTGTTTCAGCCKCATGGTGGAAGAGCCTTCTGAAACGCTGGAGAGACCCAAGGCAGGAGGTCACTGCAGAGAATCTCCATCTTCACTCCAAAGCCAGACAATGGGATTGTTTAGCAGGAAATTGGGTGTTTTACTGTGAGTTTATTCTCTGTGCTGGTGTTTGTAGGACTCCAAATGCTTTGAAGGGATTGATGTCCACTTTAAAGAACTTGCCTATGAAGTGCAGAAAACGCCAAATGTAATTGAAGCCACCAATAAGCTAGGTCTGTCTGAACAGCTGGAGGACATTCAGAGTAGGTAGGTAAAACTTCAGTCTTTGGTAGACACTGTGATCAAGGCTGTTAAGTTTATTTACCCTGGCCTTCATCCTTTTTTCTTAGACTCTGCTGTGGTGTTTGTATTCACAAGTCACACCACTTCTGATCTTTCCTGAGTCTTTTTATTTGTGATCTATCACCGTAAAGCCCCCAAAGTGCAGTCTGGCTTTATGTATGCACTAATTCTCATCCTGAATATTGATGAATATCGATTCAAGATGAGGATTTGCGCACATGCAAAGCTAGGCATTCACAAGGTTTGAATAACACATGGCCTCACTGCAACCCCAAATGCAATGTCTTAAATCACTGTTTAGCAGTCCAAGCAGGGATATCTGCAGCAGAGCTGTGCCCATGTTCTTTTAATTTAACAAAGTTATCCCTTCGTGTATGCCTCTGGTACACGGTGTAACTAGACTCCGTTAAAGGCCTTGGTGTCCTGAGGTGGATATGCTGCATGTTGAACATAGGAGCTTGTCTGCTTGGAACACATGAACTTAATATGCAAGCCCCCCTGTCAGTAATAACTATCTATTCAAATTAAARCCTCTTTTTAATCAGATAAGGCCAGTATTCCTCACAGAAGACTAGTKGCATGTTATTTATGAACTTTGTAAGCTGAGCAATAGTTTAGCCTGCAAACACTGAAAGATTTATTTTCTAGTGCAGTAACCAAGTTTTCTTTCATTCAGGCTTCTGAAACACTTCTCTGTCTTGCTAGTAAAGAAATCCAGAATGAGCAGGCAAAGTAGGCAAAGTTACTATGTTCTCTGATGCCCTGTTCAGAAAATGCTCCAGAGGACCAGTCCTCAGGCTAAACTCATACTTTGGTATTCCCCCTTGATCAGGAAGAATTTGCTTGATAACCCAGAAAGAAGAGTAAAATGTGAAGAAATATTTATCTGCCTGTCCTGGACTGTTTATCTTTTGTGTTTCCCCAGATTGTCACTCTGTGAGAAAGCTTTAGCTGAATATTTGGATATGAAGAGGTTGGCCTTTCCCAGGTTTTATTTCGTTTCTTCTGCAGATCTACTGGATATCCTTTCCAATGGCACCAACCCCCAGCTGGTAAGCCTTTCACTGGGTCGCCTTTGCATTTTCAAACCATGAATGGTTTGGTTCACAGGTTCAAGGGATGGCATGGTGAAGGACTCTGTGTTGGGACTCTCCTGCAGTTTCTCCTTTCTTTTTTGAGTACTTTTTCGTTCAATATGTGCACTCTGTGTTTTTGTGGTTCTGAAAGAACTTCATAGAACAGAGCTCGTCATTGTTTTAAGTGTTTAAAAAAGAAAAAAAGAGCTTTTCAGATGGAATATAGTGAAGTTAGAGGAAACAATCCTTCTAAAAGATCTCAGCCAAAAGTTTTGCTCTCTTTGGATCCCCAACCTGTGATGCTACTGAGTGGCATCTGAGAGATTGASTTGACTCAAGAGACAGAGTTTGGGCACTCATGTGTGGAGAACTTGACCACTGCTAACAATTTAAAGAGGTCCCTTTTTGATGCAGAAGAGATGTTTACCATTCAGGCATTGCATCCTTTGTCCAGYAGAAAGACCTTTGAGATCCCCTAGCTAGAGAAGAGCATGCAGTGGACTGAACTGCACTGACAGTGACCACAACCAAAGCAAGCCAATAGATCTCTTGTGTTGCCTTCCCTGTGACCTTCAGGGACTGGACGGGATTTCAGTCCTCCAGAGCAAGAAGACCTTGTTGTGCTGTGGAMGTGCTCGTGTGCATTTTGGCAATGCTGTTGTTGCCTCTAACCTATAATGCTACTTACAAGTGTCTCTGCTGCTGGGTGATTTCAGCCCTCACAACATCACAAGTCCATAGTTGTCTGATGCTTAAAATAGAGAGGAAAAAGAATGCAGGGAGCAGATAGAAAAGATGCTGTGTCAAAATACTCCACTGTATAAGAAGAAATTCCTAGAGTTTTCCTCTATTATTTGAAACTATTTACAGTAAAATCAAAGTAAATGTCAAGTGGGATCTTTCATGGATACACTCTTAACCTTTCCATTGTAGTCTCCAAGTCTGGCTSGTCAGTCCTAAAGGAGGATTAAATACACAACAATACTATCCTCTTGAACTTGGTGTTGAACTTATGCCGACTGAGGCGTATTCAAGGCTCCTAGGACAGCAGCAAGTGTCATATACCTATGGTGATGTCCATGCTGCTTGTCCTGTCGTGATCACTTTTTGATACAATTCCCTTTTCAGGTGCAGCGTCATCTTTCCAAACTCTTTGACAACTTGGCCAAGATAAAATTCCAGATGGACTCTGAGCAAAAGCCAACCAAGACTGGCTTGGGAATGTACAGCAAAGAGGAAGAATATGTCAACTTTAGTGAGCCTTGTAACTGTAACGGGCAGGTGAGCTGGAAGACCATGACCTTGTCCATCAGTATTATCTAGTGGGATTTGCTCTTCTGTCCTTTGCCTGGGCCTGTCTGTGACTCTTCAATGTGTGARAAAGGACAGAACAGGTAGTGTGTAACTTAACCCATCCTTGCACAGTAGCTTTTGCTCCCACTATAACTTGCTCCTCACTGAACTGAGGCTTAGGTCTCCCAATCGATAGTGGGAGCAAGGACTGTGTCCTTTTTCCCTTTAATTTGAAACCATTTAATTATGTTTTCTCATGGGTTCTAAAGTTGCTCTTGCTGCTTGTACAGATAWCCTGAATTGGAGGGGAGGGATACAGATGGAAAATAGGCTGAATTATTCTGTAGTTCCTCTGTGTAGGCTTCCTTTGCAAAAGAACATTTTATTCTTGTTTTCAAATCCTCCTTCTTTCTTAGGACGAGTCAATCTGTGAAAGGCAAAAATTAAACTACTACTCCACTTGTGTGTCCCTGTAGTCACACCATTCTCTGTGGAATATATAGGAAGCTAAAATACAGAGTATCAGCCGTGTAGTGATGGAGCTTGCTGCTTTTAAACTATCTCCTCAGTCAGGATTTTGCCTGTGAAATATTAGTTTCAGCAGGAATCTCTTGTTCCCAAATTTGGCATCAGCTTTTGCCTGCTGTTGCAGATTATGCTTGACTCCCATGTGTGGTTCTTCTTAGGGCCTGGAGGTGGAATACATTGAAGCAAATTACTCATCAGTGGAATTCATTTTAGTTTCCGGTATAGCCGGAGTTCAMGCAAGCCTACCTTGCACTGCTGGTGTCTGTAAGAGCCTGAGAATCATGCTAATCCTGAAATACCAGAATCAGCTAGAATCATGCTAAACCTGAAATACTAGAATCAGCTGAATCTGCTGAGTCTGAAGTCTCTGAGTCATGTTTAACATGAGTGCTAAGATGCTTATCCYATTCTATATCTTACTTATTACTGAAGATGTTTAAGAAAAGCAAGTATTTTGTTGCATTTACCATCTTGTATTTAATATTTTCTTCAGGTTGAAACCTGGTTGAATCATGTACTGGATAGCATGAGGGCTACTGTGAGAGATGAGATGACAGAAGCAGTCGCTACTTATGAGGAGAAGCCCAGGGAGCAGTGGCTCTTTGACTATCCTGCCCAGGTATCTGCCTGCCTTGCTTGTCTCCTCTTTGACTGGCATACTGTAAAAGGCCACTCGTGGCTTTTCCTTCTGCCTTTGTCATCCTTTAATAATGGCCTCCAACTGCTGATGGAGTTGGTTCTGGCTTCTGCTCTGCTGTCTACGAGGGAGGAAGGGGTGAATTGTCCTTGATGGTGGGAATCCCATGAATGGAGTTTCCATGCTGCTTGGAGCTCCAGGGAGGGTATGCTGCAGGTGGGCTGCCACACCTCATGGAGCCGGGCAGTACCTTTTGTGCCCTGGTGAGCCATGAAGAAGTTTACACATCCAAGGATGGAGAAAAAGAAATGGTCAGGGCTATTAAGAGGAAGAGCCCCTCAGATTCACTTTTGACAGCTCATGATCATTCTTGCTCTGCTATCTCCTCTGCCTCATCTGAATAATTTACTAATTTAATTAAAAATTTTAAAAACTCAAAAATTAAAAGATGCCAACTTACTAGTAAATAGTTGCTAAATATGGTTGTATCACTGATATGATGTTTGAAATGACTGTCAAGGGGCAAGTCCTACTGTTATGCCTGTTGTCACTATTGCATCTTAAATATTTATTTTCTKGTCCTGTATTCTTGGTTTTTGATATCTCTGTGAATCAGACACTCTTAGACATGGATAGCCCTGGAGTTTTTCTTCATCCTGAGCAAAGCTTTTCCCCTAGGTGGCTCTTTCCTGCACCCAAATTTGGTGGACGACTGAGGTTGGGATTGCCTTTGCCAGAGTAGAGGAAGGCTATGAGAACGCGATGAAGGAGTATCACAAGAAGCAAGTGGCCCAGCTGAATACCCTTGTTACCATGCTGATTGGGCAACTSTCCAAGGGCGACAGACAGAAAATCATGACCATTTGCACCATAGACGTGCACGCTCGGGATGTGGTGGCGAAGATGATAGCTCAGAAGGTTTGTGTTTGTAGCTCAGCACTACCTTGTATTGGACAGCAGGGTTAACAGGGTGGTAGGGCAGCCAAGACTTTTCAACTGCTAGATGCATTCAGATTGCTACCTACTTCAGTGGAAAATGGATGATTTAACTCAAAGTTAAGCAGACAAGAAGTGCTCCCTAAGCTTTCAGTACTGCTGTGCATCATGGCCCTGCAACACTGAAGGACCTGGGGTATTTGTCATAGGTTCACACTGGGAATGAAAGTATGGCCTTGTTCCGTATTACCAAAGCATCTGTTGGTGGGTCATGTATCCAACAGCTTCCCCAGATGTTTCTAGTATCTAAAAAATATGAAAAAGCATTTATCATTTCCATTTTGGAGCCTCCTTGGCCCACTATGAGGTCTCTGACAGTGCTCCATGGACCCATTTCAGGTGGACAATGCTCAGGCGTTCATTTGGCTATCCCAACTCCGGCACAGATGGGCAGATGAAGAGAGGCACTGTTTTGCCAATATCTGTGATGCCCAGTTCCTCTACTCCTATGAATATCTTGGCAACACCCCCCGGCTTGTGATCACTCCATTGACTGACAGGTAGGAAATCAGGATATTTCTGCAAGGTGATGGAAAGCATGACRTTTTCTATTGAGATCTTTGGGCAGCAAAGGTAAGGTCCTTTTTCCTCAGAAAAGTCAACCGCTTTTGAGGCTATCTGGGATCCTGGACATGGTTAGTATCATCCAGTGTCAGTCTTTCAGCATGTGCATGCCCTTTGCTCACATATTGCAAAAATCTCAGTCTCTTTCCTGTTTTTCTTTACCTTTTGCTGTGGAAGGTGTTACATCACCCTGACCCAGTCACTGCACCTAACCATGAGCGGAGCTCCTGCAGGTCCTGCAGGCACTGGCAAGACAGAAACTACTAAGGATTTGGGGCGAGCCCTGGGCATTATGGTGTATGTGTTTAATTGCTCCGAGCAGATGGACTACAAGGTAGGGTTTCCTTTCCTCTTCCAGAACTGTAGAGGCCTCTTTGGGAGGCAGAGACCCAAATTGTGCTCTCTCAGGAGCCAAGTACCTTATTACACCCTTCCCCTGGTTTTTGGAGCTAATTTTCCAGTGAAATGCTTCAAAAAATTTGGTCTGTTCATTCAAGAATGGGGCTGCACTGGTACTCTTGGCACTGTGTTTCCTTCCCACCATCCCTTTTTTAGTGGAGGTCACAACCTGCTGAACCCCTGGTCACTGTATTACACTAGATCATCAGATTGTGGCTTGCTTCCTGCATGCCTGGCATGGTATAGTGGTTCTGGTAGCTTCACACTGTATTTTATTCATCTTGTAGGCTCTCCCCCAGGAAGCAGGTCTGTCAGTAATTCAACACAGGTGACCTTTAAATGAAACTTATGCACAGATATATTGAGAAAGTGCAATTAGCAAATCAAGTGGCAAACTGTGCAGAGCTATAAATATTATAATTGAGTTGTGCCTGCTGTTTCCATGCACTTTTCTAAATGCCCACAATAGACGGTAAATTTCTATAAATAAACAGGCTGAGAAATAAAATCCCTCTTTTTTTTTTCCTTCTGAGTTGATTTTGTTGGTAATGTCATGTTTGTAATTTTTTTGTTGCAGTCTTGTGGGAATATTTACAAAGGCCTTTCCCAGACGGGAGCCTGGGGCTGTTTCGATGAATTTAACAGAATCTCGGTGGAGGTGCTTTCTGTCGTGGCTGTACAGGTGAGTGAGGAAACACTCATAAATAAATACAGAAAGGCAGAGCCCTGCTCCTCTCACTGCAGTGTGGGAGACTGTGGTAAGTGCATGTTGCTGGTTTCACAGCTTAGTGTGCACACAGGTGAGGGATTATGTTCCCAAATTAATTGCATGAATATCACAGCATTGACACAACACGGCAGACATATGCTGCAAATGTTCTCTTTTTCCCATCGGTTAGAGTGCTTGTGTTGGGACAGTTCTTTACAGTACCTTTTCCCAGGTCCATCTGCACCATGGCCCGTGACTTTCTTAATACTTGCACGTCATCAAGACTATTCTTTTTTCCTTATTTCTGCTTTCATGTGATTGTAGATTTAATTTCACTGTTTGTAATGAGAGCTTTGTGAAATGCTGTAGAGGGGACATTACTAGGTGAGTGTAATCTTTTCTATAAGGATAGCATTCAACCCCACAATTGCAGAACAATGCTCAGAAAAGTCTGTAACCACCAGGTGACACTCAATAACTGGAACCTCCAGCAGAACTGCAGCCATTATTTATGTGCTTGCCTAGGATACACTGACAGCATGGAATTAAACATAGCAAAGAGCTATTTGAGCTGTATCCTTCCAATGCGTAGGAATTTCCCTATAAGATGATTTCTAGTCTCCTTAATTTAACTGCTCAGTGCATTTTACAGATGAGTTTTRTGTACAGCACATCCCAGTACTCCCAGTAATCCTGGGAGAGGGCCTCGAAAGGAGTTCTTGTCATGCCAGAGAGTCCTATTTGCTTATACTTGTGTGCATTCTGTCACTTGGCCTCCTCCTTTCCATTTTCCTGTGGACATGAGTAAATCTGGAATTATTTTACTGAAGAGGAAGTATTTCGCTAGGAGAGAGGCTCTTGGCAGTCTTCTCATGAATGCCTAGTGTGCAGTCAAGGAATACTCAAACTGCTGGAGATATGAATCCCCTCTGGCAGGGTCTGAGATATGGGAAAGTGTTATAATTTCTTGGCAGCAGGATGCAAGCAGTCCTACTGCCTGTTTAGAGAGCTTTGGCTGGATGTCCCCCAGTTTCTAAACCACATTGGCCTTCTCTGAGAACTCCAGGCGTGTCCTCATGCAAGGTATAGATGGAGTCCCATGGATTCTAGCTACTTCCAGAGTTTGGGCATAGGATGGATGCTCAACTGCATTGTCCAGAGTGAATCTGCTGAATTTTGAGCCTTGGGGATCTTTAGTGTGGGAAACTGAGATGCCTGAGGGACTGAAATTCTGGACTCAAGCCTCAGCTGAGTGCAGGGTTTCAGGATCCCAAAATCTGATTTTAGGTACCCCTTTTGGGATCAGGAATCTAGAAAGTAAGATCTGAACCCAGGAAGTTACTATGTTCTTGTAGATCTCGCAATAAAAGTTGTTATTCTAAACCTCTCCATGGACTCTGTACTCCTCTCATACTCCTTTCACTCATAATTGGTACCTTATGTGACATCCCAAAGAAGCCCCAGGCTGGTACATGAGTTTATACATCGTTCTCTCTCAATTTCTGTTCTGTCAGATTCCAGTTTAAAATTGTCATTGAAAAAAAGTCTTTGAGGATCTTAAAATAAAAGGGGAAGCTGAACAAAAGAAGCCCAGATATGACTCAACTGTTAATGATTCTCTTGCTCCTGGCTAGAGTGCTGCATCTGAATAAAGCAGCACGGCTGTCATTCCTTCATCGTGTCTCCTGGCTGCTATTAGGAATGTAACCATGGCAATGTTTAATTGGCCGTCTTAGTCATGCACCTAATGTCGATATGCTTTCTTACAGAAGGAATTTGATTAATTGCTTACCTTTGAGATAACAAACAGTGGTAAGGCTAGAGTGGTGGAAAGAGAGACAGTTCTCACTAAAGTGCTATCTGTGAAAGGATGATTTAGCTCTAATAAACTTGCTCTCTTCAGAAGGTGAGAAATGAGAACAAAGCTGCAATCACAAAAATGTAAAAGACAATACAATATTAGCGAGTAAACATGGCAGGGGAGCATCTCACAGCTTCTGCCTTATCTTTCAGCTTTAAACAAAACATCTAATATCCAAAATCTTAAGAAAAGGTATTAAATGATCAGTTTGCAATTGAGTTGGGAGTAAGTTTACTGGGAAACACTGTTTCTTTACAAGATCTTGTTTTTTATTTAAGGAACAGAACAGGCACACAAGGGTTTTGGGATATCATGAAGAGCAATAGAGAATCTGTGTGTAGGGAAGTGTGAAGAAAATAAGAAGCCACATTGTGTTGGACTCTCAGGACTGCATTTGGCTGCTGATTCTGTTCTAGATGCATGGACAGTCCTGCAGCTTGTCTGTGTGTCTGACCTGGTGCTAGGTGGGGAAGCTGGCAGAGGTGATACACTTTGTACTTTGTCCTTAAGCTCTTCTCCCTGCTTTGTCAGAGTTTGGTAATGAAAGGTGGATGCTGCTGCACCAATTCCAAACAGTGTATAAAGCTTTACAAAGTCACYAAAACTGTGATAAGCCATGTTCATCATGGGACTAAATATAAGGAAGGCAGCTCTGTTATCTGGTGTGTTTTTTTTGTTTGTTTTTCATAATTGAACATTTGTACTAAAATACTGCTTGGTTCCTAGGTGAAGAGTGTGCAGGATGCTATACGGGAAAAAAAGAAATCCTTCAATTTTCTTGGAGAAGACATTAACTTAGTGCCCTCAGTAGGTATTTTCATCACTATGAACCCTGGTTATGCAGGTCGAACTGAGCTACCTGAGAATTTAAAAGCTCTTTTCAGGTAAGTCTAGATCAGGTTTTTTGACCTATATTAAAGTAGCAGCAGTTGCCTTTTGGGATATAAAGGTTTGACTTTATTTCCTTGGAGAATTCACTTTCATTAGTGACTATCTCACAACTTCTGCATTGCACAAGAAGCTTGAGTCTGGGAACACTGAGGGGCAAATTGCTGTGATAAAGTCCGTTTGTGGACCTGGCTCATAAGTAGTAATGTAAGATAAAGCTGTAAATCCGCTCTCTTGCCATCTGTACAAATGGGTTTSTGATTAGCAATAAGCGAAGGCTCTTGCTGCCTTTTGGCTCATCTCTAGGTAGCTGGATACTTTAACAGAACAGTTACAGTCCAACATCTGCACAGTGAACAAATCCAATGAAATCTAGGTAGTGAGCTCTTGTGTCTTTTGGGCTGGGTGAAAGCAGTGCAGGCTTTGTACTTTTTGTGCATCCTCTGAATTCCAACCCAAGCTAGTCATTACTAATAAAGAATGGCAGCTTACTGTGTCTGTCCCCTGTTTGTAAGGCCTGTAGATGAAAAGAACTTGTTCTGCAGCATATTCTCTGCTTTGTTTTTAGGCCATGTGCAATGGTCGTGCCGGATTTTGAGCTGATCTGTGAAATTATGCTGGTTGCTGAGGGTTTCATTGAGGCCCGTGCTCTAGCGAGGAAGTTTATTACTTTGTACCAGCTCTGCAAAGAGCTTCTGTCCAAGCAGGTGAGTTACCTTTCATAGCTAGATCATATGATAAAGCATGCTGGTCACCAAAGAACCAGTAGCACAATCTTATATCACTTCTGTAGCTAGAACTTCACAGCTTTTCTTTAATGAGTGCATTTGGTCTGGCTACTGGGCAAAAGTTTGTGATTGTCAGAGCAGTGAAACTTTCAGACTGCTTTCTTGGAGGATCTTCAGGGACAAAAGTGCTTTATCTGCTGCACTGATGTGAAAGATTTTTCCATGCATTCAAATGACACCGCATTTGGGGGAAGTATTTGGTGGTCCTTAGTAGCTTGTGTAGATCCAGAGTACTAGGGAACTGTCTGATATGGCTTTAGCTGTTTATTGTTTTACATGGCCCAAGTTGGTTAGGTCTCAAGAGTGCAAGTCCTAACCACAACCATTTCTGAGCTCACATGGTGATGGGAAGAGCAGAGTTATTTAACTCCTTAATACTGAATAGGAAACCAGGTGACTCAAGCCTCAAGATGGTAGAAGTCTCTGGGTGTGAAGCAGTTAAAAGATCGGGATGTATTTCCAGTGCTGACTTGTCCGTCAATTTAGAGTTGCAGGTTCTTCCCACTRTTAGTGACCTAAGTATAATGACATCCCTACCTTTTCCCCTGTGTAGGATCACTATGATTGGGGCTTACGTGCTATCAAGTCAGTGCTGGTTGTTGCTGGTTCCCTCAAACGAGGGGACCCAGAGCGACCTGAAGACCAGGTTCTGATGCGCTCTCTTCGTGACTTCAACATCCCCAAGATTGTCACCGATGATATGCCAGTGTTCATGGGTTTGATTGGAGATCTTTTCCCTGCATTGGACGTGCCTCGGAAGCGTGACCTGAATTTTGAGTCATTTGTAAAGCAGGCTGTGTTGGACCTCCGGCTGCAGGCTGAAGACAACTTTGTGCTCAAAGTAAGACTAAGCAATCTTCTGCTCTTTCTGTGCCACCATCAAATCATTTGTGTTTTCTCAACCATTGTTGTTCCTACAAAGAGGACTCTGTGCAGTTAACCCCCTTGCAGGCTGCTCCTGGTGGAGGTCTGAGTACATGGAGCTATTTGATAGATTTGAACTTCAGTTTGGTATTTTTGTCTGAAATTTGGGTGTGTTTTTCTCAGGTGGTGCAGCTGGAGGAGCTGCTGACAGTCCGACACTCAGTCTTTGTGGTGGGTAACGCAGGCACTGGCAAATCTCAGGTGCTGAAATCCCTGAACAAGACTTACCAGATAATGAAGCGCCGTCCTGTGTGGGCAGACCTCAACCCCAAGGCAGTCACTAATGATGAGCTTTTTGGCATTATTAATCCTGCAACAAGGGAATGGAAAGACGGTAAGTGTATTTTCACCCCTGAACCTACAGATGAAGAAGAGTCTTTTAGTGAATTAAGTGGATGACTTTGGGTGCAGGTGTCAAAGATCAGACATCTGCCTACTGCTCATAGCCATGTGGGATTTTGTTATTAAAATGGAACATAGGAAGTTTTAGCTGTTTGATCTGCAAGTGAGAAACATAGCAGAGACCTTGACTTATTTTCCCTAAGAAAAAAATATCGTGTCTGTTAATGCTGAGATATACCAGTTTCTAAGTGGGACAGGGAGCTCCTCAGAGGGACCTGGACCAGTGATGGAAGGGAGATGGGTACTGAATTCAGCTCTGTGGTGTGCGCACATTAACCCTAAAGCAGTGCTTAGCGTTAAAGCAGGTTAAAGCATGGTTTAGGACATCACCATAAATCATCCCCAGACAGAATTTCTCCAGGAGATGAACTGCCCACCTGCCTCCCCTGTTCTCAGCTACGGACCCTTCCTGACCACTCGCTCTGCTTCTGTATTAGGGTTAATTTCATTTCAATTGCAATCAAGGGATACTAAGTCAAAAGAGACAGAGGAAAAAAGTGAYGGATTATAGCTTGAACTCCTCTAGACTGATTGTGGGAGTTCCTGCAGATCAAGGACCTCTGGTATTACTTGGCAGCAAGAGCACTTTAAAGGTGGCTCTCCAGTACTTTCCTARCCTATGACACTTCAAATGAGGGTCCTCACTTCAATGGGGTCCTCCACCCCAAAGTTTTAAGGCAAGTATTTTTTGCATTAATCATTCCTGAAAATCTTGTTTATTTTGTCAAATATGAGCAAGGAAACTTTTCCTATGGTCCAACAGAAGATGATGCATTCCCTCTGCAGTTTGATCCGGGAAGGGGCGGGGAGGGGCAAATTTGGTAAGAGATGAATCCCCTTGTGTTCCAGCCGATCCTCAAAGGTTAGAGGGACTGGTGGTGGCTGGACTCCATCTTTCTCCAAGTGCTCCCTCTTCTCAAGCAATTCTCTCACACCCTCACATATTAACCTTGCATACTGGCTTTTCTGCCTGTTTTCATCCTATCACTGTTACTTTCATCATCAGGAGTTGAAGAGGTTATGCGTGTTAGATGGTAAAAGCTCCAAGAGAATCTTAAAACTTTTCTTCATAGAACCAAACTCCTCCTTAAATCCCGAAACCAGTTTCATGATGTAGACACCAAAGTTTAGAAGAGAAGCTCTTTTCTCTCCCCTACTGCTATGGTGCATGTGAGGGGAGCACTGGTGACCTGTGACAGCAACTATTGCTGACAGTATCATCTTGGAGTAGTCTGAGACTGCTGTCAAGTCATATGTCCAACCTGTGAGAAACTGAGTTGAAGCAGTGTTGGGTTTTTTTGACTTGACCTCCAAATCTGGTATCTAATGCATTTGCTCTGCACAAACACTGTCTTCAGTCATGTAATGCCACTAGCCATACCTGATACAGGTCACACAAAAAAGAAGGCTTTTTGGGGGGTGTGCGAAAGTGCTTGTCACAATTCACCAGAAGACCTTTTTTTTTAAAAAAAAAAAATGCCTGATGTTTTTTCATGAAAAATCTCTATAGGTATTTTCACATGTAGAGGAGAGCGATAATTTTGTGGAGTTTTCATTTGCTCTGCAGTATTGCTGCTCTATTCCCAGCCTTCTTGCTCTTCTTAACATTCATTATTTACTCCTCTCGAGACACTGTATCCTCTCAGTCTCCTTGATTTTACTGACATTTTGTTCTGTCATTCAATGTCATTCTGTGCTTGTTCTCCCCTCAATCTCACTAAAGCCATGACCCAGAGTTTAATGCATCTTGATTTCCCTGAAATACTTTGAGCCACAAAAACAGTTATAAGGAATTCCACAACATATTGAGATGGGTTTCTTTGCGCTGTGTAATTCATGCCCTCTTTTGCCTCTGAGTATCTACTCCTCACTTTCCTTATCACTCGTGGATCTCGAGGGAAGGAGACTTGTGTGCAAGTCTGCAGTCATTTTCAGTGGTGCTAACTAATAATGTAGTTTTTCTTCACAGGAGACTAGACTCTTATCATAGTATGGTAACATTTATTACATAAAACATGTATAGGTGCAGAGTTCTGAATGCTTAAGTGGAAAGCACTGAGTAGGATCATTTATAATAAGTTCTTAGAGACTGCTGGCAGAGCAGGCGGCAAATTCAGTGTTCATAAAGTTATTCCTGTTGTTGTCCTAGGACTGTTTTCGTCAATCATGCGAGAGCTGGCCAACATAACACATGATGGTCCCAAGTGGATGGTACTAGATGGAGATATTGATCCAATGTGGATTGAGTCGCTTAATACTGTGATGGATGATAATAAGGTAATGCATGAAGTTAAAGAAGCAGATTTTCCTTGATTGCATAGCTAGATTCAATCTTGGAGGAATAGAGCTGCTGAAATAATGCCTCTTGGAATAATACAATCGTGATAGTATTTTGTGGAGAGATAGTGAGATGTACACACCTATACATATATATGCATATTTATATGTGTGTGTGTGTGTGTATAAAAAAATATTGAAAATGATGTGTGAATTAAGTTGCCCACAGGAGTTTTCACAGGAATTTCCCTTTACTGTAGAGCTGGAGTCATGAATAACCACAGGTATCCTGGTCATAATTTGAGACCCTTTGAAATGGAGACTCAATGACTGCAGTCACGTCTGCACCTTTTCCCTTACATAAGGAGGTGCTATTCATTTGTGACCGTGAAAGAGATTGGAGTCTTCTGTGTTAGAAATTAGCTGCTCTTCTTTGAGACACTTTTGAGACACCACCAAAGGTTTCTACGACCAAGAACTGAGCTCATTTCATTCTCATTCCCGGGGAAGGTATGAACCCTGGGTTACCTGTGTGTGTCGCATGCAGGTGCTGACTCTCGCAAGCAATGAGAGGATCCCTCTGAACCCAACAATGCGTCTGGTCTTTGAGATCTGCCACCTGCGCATGGCCACTCCAGCRACCGTGTCCAGAGCAGGTGGGTTTTGACATGAGGAATTCATGTTCTCCCTACAAGAAACGATTGGCCCAAATTGCACCGTGGGATTTTGCACATACCAAGCAGGGTTTAGTGCCAATAACTRCTGCTTCTCATTGACCAATTTGATCCCTGTTGAAAGTTTTCCTCTCTGTGGTGTGGATCACAGCTGCCTTTTGTGGGAAGARTAATTCTTGAAGCACATGGACAAACTCAGGATCTTGACCTCAAATCCAAATGTGGAGCTGTCACCTGGGAGCTCTACTCAGGTTTTTTTGGCTGTTGATGGGTACAATAGCTTCAGCAGGGCCAAGAGAGTGCTTGCGGTACCCTGTACCAACTTGATAGGAGAGGGACAGTCCATATCCCAAATAGCTCTTGATCTTCKGGAGAAGTGCATGAAGTATGGAGAAGGAAGTAAAGGTGTATCCTGGTTTTACACATGGGGAAATGAGTCCCAGAATAACAACATGATCAAGCAAGAGCAGTTTATTAATTTGGGCCAACATCAGGAAAAGCTTCCTGCCTGAAGTCTCTTTGCTGTTTCATTCTTCCCCCTTCTCCTCTTTTGTGCAGGAGGGCTGTAAAGTGATTTGTCTTTATAGACATCTTTTAATCCTTCCTTGTGATGGCATCTCTCTAAATCCATGTGGCTGGCTGTGTGGGTGCAGGGATATAAGGAGCTGAGGTACTCACAAACTTACCACCAGCAAAGGACAGAGCTGTTCAGTTCCTTAGCCCCTCTCTGTCGCCAGCTCTCATCTCTGCATTTAGGGGGAACTCTTAGCTGTGGTTATAGGGGCCAAGTCTTCCTGTGCACGTGAACATCATAACCTGAACATAGGACCTAGAGAGTCCTATTGGGTCTGCGCCCTAGACCATCAGAGTCGTAGCATGCAGCTTCTTGGGCTGGGACATAGCGCAGATCCCACGTGGATCTTGATAGAGGTGCTCCAGGGACTAGAGACAGTGTAGAAAGCTGTGCGGTGCCAAGGGTTGGGAACAGYTTTTGCAGTGGGACAGAGAAAAGAGGAAGGTAGGATGGTACCCAAGTGTGTTTGAGAAATTAGTTGAGTGAAAGGAGATGAGTATTTCTAGTGGAGAAAAGGAATCGTCTCTGCTGTGTCCTTAACTTGTATGTTCCTCCGTGTCTAAAGGGATCCTGTACATCAACCCAGCGGACCTAGGCTGGAATTCCCCAGTGAGCAGCTGGATTGACAGGCGAGAGATTCAGTCAGAAAGAGCTAACTTGACTATTTTGTTTGACAAGTATCTGCCACGTTGCCTGGATACACTTAGAACAAGGTAATGCATAAGAAGGTGAATATAACTTGGCAAAGGCAGAGGGGACACGCACAGCCTTCTAGACTGCCCTGCGCTCCACTTGGGCCAGGCTTGCACATAGATGGATGCTTTCTTCCCTGCCCAAAAGAGCCCTGACCATCATTGGCTTAACCCTATAAAGATGTGCATATGGGAAATAGCAGCGTGAATGCTAATGCTCCTTTCCATCATTTACTGACCAGATCTGGTTTCATTTGATTGTTCTTCTACTCCTTGTGTCAGTTCTGCATTTCTTAGAGAGGAAATCCAGTAGATCCTAAAGAGGGTCTACTAAACCATGTCAGGCTTTACCTGAGTCCACTGCACAAGTCATTTTTCAATGGGGCAGATTTCAAACCATTACTTAAAGAATATTTTCAACCCACAGTGTAAAAAACAGGGAGAACAGGTTTTCTTTTTCCCCTTCCCACTTCTTTCTCCTACCCTTAGTTATTGTAAGAAAATTGGTGTTTTGGAGAACGGTTAGGATTGCTTTCCTGATTACTTCAGGAATTACTTCACTAACAACTTTTCCTGCYACATTTGAACAGAGCACAATGAATCTCTCTTAATACCCAGCCTGGGTGAGTTTCATGTCTGGACATCTGTCAAATTAATAACTTTTYTTTTTGGAAGAGCTCTTATGTAGTGCATTTGGAGTCCCTTTCTGCCTAGCAGCAGTAAATAGGAGTGTGAGCTTACATTAGCTTCTGAATGTTGCCTATGTAGAAGGGCTTTGGAATGGTTCTGGCCCATTGTCATGGGAAGCAGCTCTCTTRATCATGAAATGACAAGGACTGGCCACAGTAGAGACTCAACAGACTTGAATAAGAAAGCTTCTCCCATCCTCTGATTGCTTCTCATACCAGAACCTCAATTAAACAAACAATGACAACAAAAAGAACAACCCCAAATCAAGTGTGGAGGCTGTCAGCCACAATAGTGACATGCCAAAATGGGATCAATTAGTGAAAGCAGAACATTTTGGAAGTAGGTAGCGTAATGGAGAGACTACTTTCTAGGGGGACCAGCATGATTATAGCCATTGGCAACAGTCCATCGGACATTTCCTACTCTGTTTGCTGAACGCTGCGTCAGGTTGTGAAATCCATAGGTTTAGCTGCAGGCAGTCCTGAGCTGGGTATTTTGGTAGCTAGCTTAATTCAGAAATTGTAGAACCAACCTTTCAAATAGCTATAATTACTTTATGGAGGACTTCAGTGCTGCTGCAATATTAGTTTGGAATTCTGTAAGTGTAGCTTAAATGAATGTAAAATGGCAAGATGAAAGGGTTTATTTTATTACTCCTATTTGACTGCTTTTGAACTTGTCGTATTCACAGGAAATCATTCCCTTTAGCAAGTCTCCCATTTGACTTCTTTCTAGAGGATCAAAGTTTTAAAATGTTTGAAACTTCTGATTACTATTATTACTTGTATATGTGTTGGTGCCAGCAGATAAGGGAAAAAGAATGCTTCTTTCTTTTTTCCCTCTCCTCCTCTCCTCCTCTCCTCCTCTCCTCCTCTCCTCCTCTCCGGTTTCCCTTTCCAGTTTCCATTCTCTCTCACGCTCGCTCTTTCTCTCTCACTCTCGCTCTTTCTCTCTCACTCTCGCTCTTTCTCTCTCACTCTCGCTCTTTCTCTCTCACTCTCGCTCTCTCTCGCNCGCTCTTTCTCTCTCACGCTCGCTCTTTCTCTCTCACGCTCGCTCTTTCTCTCTCACGCTCGCTCTTTCTCTCTCACGCTCGCTCTTTCTCTCTCTCGCTCGCTCTTTCTCTCTCTCGCTCGCTCTTTCTCTCTCTCGCTCTCCCAATAGATGAGATGCACTCTACCGAAAAACAAAATATTAATATTCTGAAAAAGGATTTCAAATCAAGTCTTTCTGGACCTTAGGCAATTGCTTTGCTGGATTCACTTGTATTTCATATACTGTCCATTTCCATCCTTTAGATTTAAGAAGATTATTCCCATTCCAGAGCAGAGTATGGTTCAGATGTTGTGCTACCTCCTTGAATGTCTCCTGACAGAAGAGAATACACCCCCTGACTGTCCCAAAGAGCTGTATGAACTTTACTTTGTGTTTGCTGCCATCTGGGCCTTTGGTGGTTCAATGTTTCAAGACCAGGTAAGAAGGAAACTACAGCTTCAGCATCTTCTATGCAGACCTTTTTTTCTCCTTCTACTTTACTGAATATAGATAGCACTCTATCAGTAATGCTTATTTTCTGGGACTGCCATATGGGTGATAATAAACTACAAATCTTAATGCTATGGTGCCTTTTCACAGAATCACAGAATGTTTAAGTTTGGAAGGGACCTCTAGAGATCATCTAGTCCAACCTTCCTGCTCAAGCAGGCACACCTAGAGCATGTGGCACAGGGTGGCATCCAGGCGGGTTTTGAAGACCTCCAGAGAAGGAGACTCCAYAACCTCCCTGGGCAGCCTGTGCCAGGGCTCTGTCATCCTCACAGTGAAGAAGTTCTTCCTCTCATGGAGATGGAACTTCCTGTGTTTTAACTTATACCCATTACCCCTTGTCCTGTCACTGGCCACCACTAAGAAGAGCTTGGCCCCTTCCTCCCTCCATTCTCCCTTCATGAACTTATACATGTTAATCAGATCCCCTCTCAGCCTTCTCTTCTCCAAGCTAAACAGGCCCAACTCACTCAGTCTCTTCTTATACGAGATGTTCCAGTCCCTTAATCATCTTTGTTGCTCTCCACTGGACCCTCTCTAGAAGCTCTACGTCCCTCTTATGCTGAGGAGCCCAGAATTACACACAATATTACACAGGTGCGGCCTCACCAGAGCTGAGTAGAGGGGCAGGATCCCTTCCCTGCCCTGCTGTCAATGTTCTCCTGATGCAGGCCAGGATCCCATTGGCCTCCTTGGCCACGAGGGCACACTGCTGACTCATGGTTAACTTGGTGTCAACCAGGACTCCCAGGTCCATCTCYGTGGAGCTGCTTTCTAGCAGGTTGACCCCTAATCTGTACTGATGCCTGGGGTTATTCCTCCCCAGATGCAGGACCCTACACTTGTCCTTATTGAACCTCATRAGGTTTCTCTCTGCCCAACTCWCCAGCCTGTCCAGGTCCCTCTGGATGGCAGCACAGCCCTCCGGAGTGTCGGCCACTCCACCCAGCTTGGTGTCATCTGCAAACTTGCTCAGGGTGCTCTCTGTGCCCTCGTCCAGGTCATTGATGAACAGGTTGAACAGCRCTGGGCCCAGCACTGACCCCTGGGGGACACCACTAGYCACAGGCCTCCAAATGGACTTGGCCCCATTTATCACCACTCTCCGAGCTCTGCCATCCAGCCAGTTCTCGATCCACCTCACTGTGCACTCGTCCAGACCACACTTGCAGAGCTTTCCTATRAGGATGTTATGGAAGACGGTGTCAAAAGCCTTGTTAAAGTCAAGGTAGACAACATCCACGGCTCTCTCCTCGTCCAACCAACCAGTCATCCCATCACCGAAGGCTTTTCCTTTTATGAAAGATATATTTATCCAAGGTGTAACACCAGTTGGAGAGGAAGAGGAGTAAAGTTATAAAGGCAGGGGGATGATTGCTGAAGTTCACCTGTTTCACCATGAGAAACATCAGGTTAATTTATAGAGGCCTGTGGATATACGTAATGTGACCAAATTAAGACTGACTTGTCAGATGAATATATCATTGGAAGAGTGTTTCAGCCATTCAACTGTGTATGTATAAGTTGCATTGTGTAACACAAACCAGGCAATGCTTTGTCAGCCCTGGATTTTATTTAAGACAGGCAGATGCTAGATATCAGCTCACCTAATTTTCTAATAAAACTATTTAAGAAAGAGAAGTGACAAGCTGAGCAGAATGGGCTTTGGGGATTGCTCACTTCTGTGTAAGTGGATGTATCTAGTGATCCTATTCTTCAAAATACTTGCTGTTCTCTGGGAGTTTGCTGTGGCCACTTTGCCAGCTGATGGGGACATTGGGCTGTTTTAGGCACACAGCTTTGTAAAATCCTGTTGGGAGTCAGCTGTTGGGCACTCTCTGGTGTGAGCTGCTGGATTCTTGGTGTACTGCTGCCCACACCAAAGACTACATCACTAGAGGGAACAATTAGAGACAAAAATATCCTTGGGCCATGAAGACTGATTGGACTATGTGTCCCTAGTGGTATTCCTGACATTCAAAATACACTAATGTCTGAGACAGAGAGGAAGAGTAGGCACTAGTCTTCCATGCTGCTTCCTACAAAACATCTATCCTGTGAATTAATTGCAGCTGTCAGCCTCTGAATCTATCAGCTTGTATTAGACAAGGTGGGTGTGATCTCTTGCACAGTGATATTATTGTGAGACTGAGTTCCCTCAAGGTCAGCATTAGATTTTGTTTGCTTTCAGACCCCTCTTCAAGTCTCAGYGCTCAAAATGTGTGGAAAGAGCAGGGTTTCTCAGGTGAGCTGGAACTGGGGCACTTTGTTAGAAGCTTAACCAGGGGTATAATAGGAGTCTCTGAAGGATCTTYTCCAGACTTGCCATGGAAAATACCAGGCTTGTGCTGCTGCCTCTGGCGTCCCTTGTGCTGCCCTCATGTCCAGGCCTTGTTCTCTCTCTCTCCCTGATGACTTGCACCCAGACAAGGGGGAGCAGGCATGACCTTTCACTCCAGTTCCTTGTTCTGCTCCATTTCTTGGCTGTATGGCTTACTTTGGCACAGCAGGGCTGTCTCTTGAATTCCAAGTAATTGTAAAGGCTACTGTTTTATGACTTCCTGCTGTTAACAGTAATAATAGACTAAAAAGATCAAGTCTTGTGTGTCAGACCCCTGCCATGAAGCTGCTGACACTGGGCCATGCATGGCTGTGTTCCACAATTATGTTCCTGTGCTTGTAGTTTGACAGTCTATCCTGTGGAGGCATTGCTTTTTCCAAATGAATCCCTAGGCAAGTTGGAGAATTCTGCAGAGGGATTTAAAAGCAGCATGTGTTGCAGTTGGAGCCCTCAACTTTGAGTGTTAGGTTGTCAGCAAGTGGCACAATGAGCAATGTGGCTAGCTGGTAAAGCCTGTGCCTAGAACTCTGTTGAAAACCCAGCCTAATGGGTACCATGAGCCATAGAAACCTGCCTGAGGCAGGATTCCACTTTTGTTTCTCCCTGCAAAGTCTGAGTGCTTTCCTCTTGGAGCTGCTGGTGCTTTGGRTGTGAAAGCCGTGCTTGGGCAAATGCCTTGGGGCAGCAGAGAGCGTGTTTGGAGAGGGTTGGGTTTCTGCTACAGAACTGTTCTCTCTGAGCCTGCTGAGGGTATCTGCTCTTTAATGGGCATATGTCAAGCCCTGTGTTGCTTGCAATATATGTGAGGTCTCTATCTGACACCATGGCTCTTTCCCCAACTTAGACAGGGGTGATGGTGTTCTCAAGGGTTTCCTGAGCGCACCGAGAGTCTCTTCATTTTCTTTTCATTTGCCTCTCCACTCGCTGGAAATGTCTCCAGGGCTGTTCACATTTTCTTCATGCCAAGCAGGAGATACTTTGGGATGTGCTGAAAAACTGTCAGCACAGCTCAGGCAAGACTTGGTACTTGCATYGAGCTGTTGCTGCCTAGTCATCATGGAATGACCTTTGAGAGATGAGCTCCTCTTGGTCCTTATGAAGGGTTTAATCCTCCATTTCCTACGTGCCAGCTGKGAAGTAATCAGCCCTTGTGTTATCAATGTGAGGTGGTTTAAAAAAAMMAAMMAAAAAAAGGCTTGGCAAAGCACTGCTTTTCCTCACTTCAGGAGTACAAAACTGCATCTAATTACAAGACTTGGTAGCTCCTCAAGCAAGTCAGCTGATGTGTGGTTGCAGGACAGATGGATGGACATTATTCACACCCATAACTTTCCTCCTCATCTGAGAGAGGCAGTCCTTGGTGTYGCTTTATGGCCCTCTACAACTAGTAGACTTTTCTGCCTGTTTCGTAGGGCAGTGGTGGGCCATAAACCACCACGTTCTTGCCGGGGCTCTGTGCGAGTCACAGGAGGCGTGCGTGGGCACAGCATCCCTCWGGAAGGCTTTACTTTGAGGCTGGACTGAGCATTGCTGCTTTTGATGCTCTGTAAATGTCAGAGCTGAGAATAGGAGGATACAGCAGTCCGAGTGAGAGCRACTGAAAGCCTGATGAAAAATGATCCAATATAAAATCTGTTTATTGCTCTCCATTGAAGGTGCCCTTTGTGCTGACCTTTTGCTGCTGAAATGTCAGGATAAACAGTCTGGAAGGCTTCCTGCTATTCTGCACTTGTTGGTGGGTAGTGTGGCCCCTGTATAAAAACAGATGACAGATTTGCCATTTCAAGGCTCTGAAATTAGCAGAAATCCATATGGGGTTTTTATTAAGGCAGCAGTCTGAGTTCAGCACAGTTCTGGCAGTGTCGCTGGGGATGGAGGGGCTCTCCTTCCCTTTCCTGCTAGGCAGGGCGGRCAGCACATCCCAGTGCAGCTGCAAGCAGTTTGTCTGGGCAGGGCAAGGACACCCTTGTGAGAAAGCTTTTACCAGTGATGCACATCCCTTTGCACTGGAGGCTGCTCTGCTGCCAGTGMTGAGAAGTTATAACAACAGGAGAATGGAGAATTACAGTTATTCTAACGCTCTGAATAGCACAAGACAGCAAAATCRCAGATATAAATAATGTGTTTTTAAAGTCTTCTGGTCTGCTGGTGGATGGTGGCTCGGGAGATTTTATAGTTCTCTCAGTTTAGCTCAGCTTAAAATCATTGTTTCCTGGTGGAGGTGCAGTGGTTATGTGAAATGCACTGGTGGTCCCAGATGGGCTTCTGGGCAGGGATGGAACAGCAAATGACTACGAGGAGGAGAGATTTGCAGATGCTCCAGGAAAAATCCATGATGTTAAAGCTGACTATAATTTACACCCAGATGCCTTGTTAACGTTTTTCCCCCCTCCTGCCCCTGTCCCCTCTTCCCCAGGGCAGAGTGGTGCTGTAGTTCCTACTATCTGGGTAGGAAAGTCAGTCAAACMGAGTGATTTCCCCAGTGTCACGTTTGGACACATGTGGCAGAGAACTAAACATATTTGCAAGTTCCAACCCAGCATCTAAAAGCAAAATTGTATATAGAAGGATGTAATGGGGAAAGACAGGAAAGTAGGTGCTTCCAGGGCCATAGGGCAGCACAAAACCACAGCAGGGCCAGGGGGGCACGGTCSCTTTCTAATGCTTTGTTACCCTGATGTCTGCAGTCCTCATCTCTCCGCAGAATAGTGTTGTGGTTTGAAAGGAAAGGCCAGAAGAYGACAACTAGGTATTAATAGAATGCTGTGATTTATGAGGAAAGGCTTTAATATGCATGCTCTGACTAACCATGACCAAGGATGTAGACAGATGTTGTGTCCTTGTCTGCTRGGAGAAGTAGGCACCAAGAATCAATCAAGGGGTCTGTTTAGTCATAGGCACGTATTTCTCTTTTTCAAATTGATCCATCTATCTCATCGCAGATGCACCAAGAATGATCAACACAAAGGATGAATTATTTAGGTGAATAAATAGGAGTGATGAGATGGAATGAAGAAAATGAAAAAATAGGCTTAATAATAGGAAAAAAGATAAGATGCATTATCCCGTGGAATATGTTTTAAGGACCAGTCCCACTCTGGTGGCCTGAATTAGATAACAATTCCCATCACTAATGAATTTCTCTGGTTTAACATATTTCTTTTGCTTTTTGTCTTGCAGCTTGTAGACTACAGAGTGGAATTCAGCAAGTGGTGGGTGGCAGAATTCAAGACTATAAAGTTTCCCTCTCAGGGAACAGTCTTTGACTTTTACATTGATCCAGAAACGAAGAAGTTTGAGGCTTGGTCCAAACTTATTCCCCAGTTTGAATTTGATCCAGAAATGCCATTGCAGGTATGTGAGCTTCTCTGTTAGGGAAGAAAATGTGCATGGGTGTTTCAGGGAAGTCTCACAAAGGGTTGGGCTATTCTTCATGAGGTGCAACTAAGTTCTTTTTAGYATGCTGTGACAACATGTCTCCAATTAGTGTTTGAAATGTGACAGATGTGCACCAGGGATAAACTCAAAGCCACTGTGATTACCAAGCAATTTGTGTATTAATGGAAGTGTGCATCCAGAGTGCATTCAGAGAGGTGAAGTTTAGCTGCGGAGCAAAAACRGGATGTGAGACAACATAGTGACAAAGCCCATGAGATACCACAGCATCGTTCTGTGTCTGGCTGAAACTGGAGATGTTTTTGCCAACTACACTTTTCTTTCCATTTATAAAGGTGTGATGCAAAAAGATGACTTGGGAAAAAATGTTACCATTTTAGCAAAATGCATGTTTGTATGACAATCCAGATGCTGCTCCCAAGATTCAGTTGTCAAACTTTCATTTCTGCAAAAAACATGATGGAAACTGGCAGCAGCATCAATCTTTCCTCCTTGTGATTAATAAAGAGGGGTCTTCTCACTCATTTCTGGGTTTCCCAGTTTACCTTCTCCCCAGACTGTGGAATGGGAGTTTTGGTAGTGACAGGGATCATTTATCTGCTCATTATCCCCTTCTCAGGCTTGCCTGGTGCCCACTACGGAGACGGTTCGTGTGCGATACTTTATGGACAAGCTCCTGGAGCGCCGGAGGCCGGTGATGCTGGTGGGGAACGCGGGCACAGGGAAGTCTGTGCTGGTGGGAGACAAGCTGTCCTCTCTGGACACAGATGCCTATGTGGTGAAGAATGTTCCTTTTAACTATTACACCACCTCTGCCATGCTGCAAGGTAAGGCAGGAGCTGAGTGCTTTTGCCTGGTGGGTTCCCATGGTGTCTGAGGGGACATGGTGGGGTTCAGAGGTGCTTGGAGGAAGATCCAGGGGCAAGATGCTCCCTGTGACTGCTGCATTGATGCCCGTAGACTCTCAGGATATTCTGCAAGTTGTCAGAGTGCCAGGAGTATGGAAGGGTGGGATCACACTATAGCCTAGGCACACAGGAAAAATTCCAGATTCCAAAAATATCACATGCCTCTGAGGGGATAAAATAAGTCCCCAAACCCTAGTGACACCAAATTGTAGATTTTGGGCTATATTCTATGTTTCAACAGGAGGATATGAATTCTAAACACCAGGAGTTCTGAACTGTGTTGAATCGCATGGTTAAATCTGTTATTTTGTACCATATATAGATGTGTATTTAATATGCTTGATTTTAAGTCCTTGCTGAATAAGACTAGAATTGGCTAGAAACCAAACTGTCCTTGGAGTGCACTGATAGGAGATGGTGCTAAATAATATGTAAGGACSCCCATGGACCCCCATCCAAGGTTTGCCACTTTGTGGTGCTGCCCTTGGTGCCCTGCTGCAGCATGGCATGTCTCGTGGAGCAGGAGATGTCTGCTCCATCTCTGGGGACGGCACTGGCAGGGGCACTAGGCTGGTGGAACCCTGAGCCCCAGGAAAGTGAAGGCCCTTGAGAAGTCTTCAAGAGCATCACTGACAAGGATTTGGGCAAATCCCTGAAAAAAGAAGTTTGGAAGCAGAACTTCTAATATTTAAGTTGGTTTTACTGAATAGTTTCTTAAGGTAAGAACAGAAAGAAGGGAATTCTTGAAGAAAGAGACTTGTTGTCAATTGGAATTTTCACTTGGAATTGAGCTAGAGAGGTAAAATATTTTTTTCACCTGTGTTCTCTTAGCAGAGGTGAAGCAGTCTGTTTTCCCTTTTATTGAATTGAGTGGCAGTAATGGGTCAGCGTGAAACAAAATGCTTATTTTACATCATCCAYCTAAAACCTCATTTAATGTGACCCAAACAGCCTGAAATCCTTTTGGTCCCTTGGTCCTAAATGAGAGCCCTGTCCGTGGGGCATCAGTGAGATTGAGGATTTAGCCTTCCCAGCCTGTGTTCCTGTTGACCAAGGATTTTAAATTGGGGACAAGCCTGTGTTTTCTGTAAATCTGGCTGGTCCGGGACCCTGTCACATGGCTTGCATGAGTCAGAGTGTGTATTGAGCAGTAAGAAGAAAGCGAGASCATTTATTTGTATTTATTCACTACCAGTAGAAAAAATGGGGCTAATTGGGAGGCTGTTGAAGCCAAGGTAGACACAGGTGACATTTCTGCTGAGTAGGAAAGGGTGGTAGGACTTCCCCTGCTTGCTCTGCTTTCCTGTTCACCATGCTCCCAACTTGCTTCACAGCATCTCTGTGGCTAAGCACTTCCCACATCGTATTTCTTCCTGATTTTTCCCCTGCGCATCCTACTGAGAAGCAGTGATGGCAGCAGAAAACATCTCCATGTCTCCTGGCTGGGCAAGAGGAGCCTTAGAGCCCCCCACTGCCAAGAAGTGCCAGGCAGGATCATGCTTGCAGCCCAAAGCACTGGTCCAACTCAGCAAGCCATTAGTAGCATTAGGAGACTTCTGCAGCCCTAGGCTTGTGCCAGAGCTTTCTGAGCTCCTTTGGGGCAGGTTTGCAAAGCTTGGTGATTCTTCCCCTGGCAAATCTCTTCTAGAARCTCCCACCCTTTGTGATGGGTGTCCATCAGAATAGGCACCTGCATGATGCGAGTGCAAATTATTGTGGTTCCTTCAAGCCAAGCGCAGGGGAAAAACTCACATTTGGGCCAATCTGCAGTTCTGAGCTGAGGACAGCTCCCTGTTCCCACCCCAGATACTCCTTTTAACTTCTCTCCCCGAGTGGGCTGTCAGTAAAACGCCCTTGCAGCAGGACACGGGCTTGCTGCAGAGAGGAGCGCGCGCTCCCATTTATCTCGCTGCAGCTGCTAGGAACGCGTGCCAGCGTGGAGATTTATATAGACAAGTCTGGCAGCGTTTCCATATTTACCCTGATGGTGAGCTATGGGCCACGATGGGGCTTTCTTCCTCTGTGGATACGAGCGAGGCATCCTGCGCACAAACCACAGTGCGTGGCTGGAGCCGTGGCACTGGGAGGAGTAATTTATACCGCTCAGCAGAGCTCCCTGCTGCTCATTTTTTAGAGTTAATTTGTTCCTTTTTTTTGTTTAGTTTGTCAGTTGAGTGTTTCTTTTCCTTCTTTTTTTTTTTTCCCCACCAGCAGGCTCTTCTTTAAATTTGTGAAACACAGATACAAAGCAGGTTATTTTTTTTTTCCTAAAAAGAGAAGTAGAAGCAAAAGCYGGTAATTTCTTAGACAAAGATGTCTGCTGGTGCACAGATTTATAAGGGAAAAGGCAAAAGCCTTTTGGAGACAGCATATGTGATTTAACTCCTATGCCTTACAAAATAGTCACATGCATCAGWATTGAGGGGAGCTGGACATGCTCTCTGCCCAACCTGAGACCAGTTGGTTGGGCTTTCTTGGGTGTGTTTTGACTATCACTGTCCATAGCTCTAGTTGTGCCCCTGAGTGTTTTCCCTGTCTCTTATCCCATCACCCTTGACTCCCAAGCGGCTGCTTTTGGGCTCCAAGTCCTCCTTGACAGCTGCTTCTCCTTGCTCCTTCCTGTGATGCAGCCCCATCTTCTTGGTGCTTCTCCCATCCCTCAGCTCCAGTGATTCAGCACCTTTCCCCACTAGCTTGGCCTTGAGAAAACTGCAGATTTGCAAAATTCCTCCGTCAGCAGCCGTGAGGCAAGAAGAATTACAGTGGCTAAGTTTCATTTCCTGGGACTGTTTCTTTTGGGCACTAATTTGAGTATGTCAGGATTTCAGAGGCAGATACATGGAYGCTTTATTTAGTATTATTTTTGTGAGATACGGCTTCAAATTAAAATGCAACTTTCACAAGCATGTCACTCGATCTCCAGTAATTGCATTTCAGTATGATGAATCTCTCACATACTTGTTTAACCTCAAAAATGGCTGATTTTATATGTTAATTAAGGACTAATTAAATTTAAATTAAATGCTTATTTGAAACACTTAATTTAACTTGCTACCAGAAATCTCAAATACTGTGGTTTTATTGAAGGGAGAGAGATCCTCCGCTGAGAAAAAATTCATCATTTTTTTAGCACAGTACGTTCCTTTGTGCAGCAAACGATCTATGACAAGAAATAAACTGAATTTTGAGAAGTGGGAAAGAAAAGCTGTCTGAAACGCACTGAAGCAATGGAAAAAAATAAGGCATTTCTAAAGATATAAATATAAAATTAGTGGTCTGAAGAAAAACAGAATATAAATCATATAAATCTCCCTTAATTGCTTTAACACATTGTAATGCCTGGATTAAATGTAYACTCTAACAAGCAGGTTTTTATAAAAATTCACAGTCCCATTTATGTTTGCCAGTATTCCCTAATTAGAAAGAATTGCTATTTACCATGCTGCTTATATGACACATAATAGGTCTGACCAAAAATTGTATAAATGAAACAAATCCTGCCTAGAGCTATCAGAAAGCAGTGAGCCCCTGAGACCAAAGATGTTCTCAAAGTAAGTACAGGGCAGAAAATCCTTCACAGATCTAGGCAGAGGATATTCTGTTTGTTTTTCCACTAACTGAATTAGAAAAGGGTGTTTGGGATGGAATAAAAAGAATTGCTAACCTATAAAATATTATGTGCAGTAATGTGGAGTGATTATATTAAATATCAACCTAGAGCTGTAAGTATTCCCACTGTATTAGAAGCCAAGGCATCTCAGCCTTACCGTTCTACTAGAACAAATGAAGACCTTCCAAAACTATTTTTTCTTCAAAGTTTTGGAAAAAAAACTACACATCTATTTTTCACATAAATACACCAGACATCCACAAGTTCTTCCCCATAATCATCCAAAATACCAGAAAAGTTTGAAGAAAGAAAAAAGATTTTCTGGCATTTTGGATCATTATAGGGAAGAACTTTTAGGTGTCTGATATACTTACGTGAAAAATATATGTGATTTTTTTTTCCTGGAAATATAAAAGGAATTTTAGGAATTTGCTGCTAAATAATCTATGTCTTTTGTTTAGAGGAGGAAAAAATACTCCACCTGTTTGATAGATTAGAATAACCTTAGCAAACAAAATTTTGCCTCCTCTTCCGTGGCTGCTGGCAAAGCCAGTATCCTGGTACTCACATGGAAACCTCTTCTGCCATAATATGAATTTGAGTGTTTTGGTGGCTCTTTTACATCAACAGTGCTGTTTGTACCACTTCTGTTCCTGAAGCAGTTCAGCTTTGGGTCTCTGCTTCCTTACAGCTGTGCTTGAGAAGCCTCTGGATAAAAAGGCTGGTAGAAACTATGGCCCTCCCGGTACCAAGAAGCTCATCTACTTCATTGATGATATGAATATGCCAGAAGTGGATGCCTATGGGACTGTGCAGCCCCACACGCTGATCAGGCAGCACCTGGACTATGGCCACTGGTAGGAGATCATTTGTGCTTTGTCTTTCAAGACCTTTCTATTCTTAACCCATTTTAAGATGGGATTCAAGTATGAACTTCACCTTAAGATGAAGTCCCTCCTTCCTTTCAGTCATGGACTGAAAACAAGTATTTTCTACGCAGAGGTAATTTGAAGAAAAAGCAGTGATGTGATAGTGCTTTGGAAGGAGATAGCAACTTTTTATGTTGTAGCAAGGAGCATTGTGAGAAGCAGAAATATTCCCAGGTCTTTTCTGCCATGARTGAGGTGGTGGGAGTCGTGGCAATTTCCAGCTTACCCTGCCCGGCAAGGACCTAAAAGCATGTTTGGGCTGGTGTAGAGGAAGGTAAGGAGATGTGCCAGTTTTGGGCTATGGATTTGCAGGAGAAGAATCAAAAGGGGCAAATGAGAATTGAACAGAMGGGGAAGGACAATCCTGCTGCTTTTACAGATGAGTTTTCCATGTATGCGAATGGTACAACCTTAACTAATTGTAAACTTTGAGCTATAGAAATGCTAAGAATGGTTGTTGAATCCAAAAGGCTTCCCTGTGTGCAAACACGTAGGCAAGCCTGGACTCTGCCTCAGTGAGAGGTAGAATTTGATCCCAGAATTTGATCCCATTTCTGTGCAGTGCTGAAGATGGCACRAGAACAGACATCAGAATAATGTCCTGAGCACGCAGGGAGAAGTGCAGCAGCTGTTCCTCATGTATGCTTGCTGTGATGCTGCCCTTGTTTTGCTCCAAGGTACGACAGGACCAAGCTGTCACTGAAGGAGATCATGAATGTGCAGTACGTGTCATGCATGAACCCAACTGCAGGCAGTTTCACCATCAATCCACGCTTGCAGGTAAAGCTGTGCACAGCCACAGGCACTGCTGATGTTATTTGCGGACAGGTTTTATCAGTGACTCTACAGTTCAGATGCCAGGCCAGAAGAACAAAACTGGCAAACCCAGGTGCTGTTTTATCATTCATTTTAGAAATGACGTGAATCCATGGAGTGACCATACTTCGTAATGGTGAAACATCAGACTGCTCCCTTCCTCTTCCTTTGCTTGCATTTTCCTTGCATCCTGCTGGTCAGAGTTAGAGGCAAAGTGCCTGCCAACTTTAATACTTTCAGGATAGCCTTCTGGTTAGGAGTGACAGGTTTTGCCATCATAGAATGCTTAAGTTTGGAAGGGACCTTAGAAGTCATCTAGTCCAACCCCCCTGCACACACAGGGTCACCTAGAGCATGTGGCACAGGGTGACATCCAGGTGGATTTTGAAGATCTCGGGAGAAGGAGATTCCTTGCATATTTGCTGCAAGTCTCTAAGGACATTTTGCTGCGGAGGTAGTTGCCCACTTCTCTGATCTTTTCATGTTTTCTTTCCCTTCCTCAGCGTCACTTCTGTGTCTTCGCTCTCTCAAATCCTGGGCAGGATGCCTTGTCCGGAATCTACAGCACCATCCTCATGCAGCACCTGGCAAATGGGAATTTCTCAGGGGCTGTGCAAAAATCAGCTCAGCAGTTGATCAGCCTGGCCCTCAGCCTGCACCAGAAAGTGGCTGCTACCTTCTTGCCAACGGCCATCAAATTCCATTACATTTTCAACCTGAGAGACTTCTCCAATATCTTCCAAGTAAGTGCAGTTGCTATTCCTTGGTGGTGTCTGGAGCCTGGCCCAGAGCAGTGTGAGCAGGTTGTGGATGGGTTCTCCTGTCCCAGCTCACCTTGGCATTTACAGAAATGATAAACTACTTGGATCAAAGGCAACTTGGACTAAATTCACTGACATAGAATTACCACCAGCCCAGATTCCCTACAAAGGGGAGGTTTCTAGCCTCAGTTTTGAGGCATCAGAAATATTTTGCTATAACAATGGCAAAGATATTTTTCCTTAGAAAACTCATAACTTAAAAGAGTAGATACTGCTGTTCAAGGAGCCTTTTATAAGAGGATAGTACTTTCAGAGTTTGTCTGATTAATAAAAGCTTGAGAAAAGTTCTCAGCAGTCAAATACAAGAGGCTTGAAATGACCCAATCCATTATAAAGCTCAGTTTATAATTCCTTGCTTTCATTATCATTAACAGCTATTTTATGAAGTAGACAGAGAAAGTTCAATGCCTTGTTGTTTGGTACATCAGATAGGAGTAGAAGTAATGTTGGGCAATGGAAAATCCACGAATGGGACTATGAAAAAGCTAATACTGCATTGTGTCGAGGAGGTATAAACCTGTCACTCATGCATGGCTAAACATCATGGGTCTCTGCCTTTGGATTTGGGTCATTTTAAATCCTGGCTTAGAGGTAATCTGTGCTTTGAAAGGCTGAGAAGGGAGGAAAGAAGCGTATCTGTGGGAAACTTTGATATTTAACTGTGGTCTGCTTGAAAAGACTTCGGGATATTAGAAATCATGCTGTCAGATCTGGATGCTGGGCCATAGGGCAGGTGTGGTGACAGGAGGTCAGATGGCTTTTAGTTTATCACATGGCTACAGGGGAAGAGGAATTTGGCTTTTGGGGTTCATTATATTTATTTAAACTTTTGTTTTGTTTTGCTTTTTTAAAATTTTTCCTCACCTTTTGCTATTACTTTTTGATATTTCATTGCATTTTATATTCCAGGATTTTTTCAGATGTCCTGATTTCTTATTTAGTTCTAGTTTTGTGAGAGATTGCTGGAACACAATTTTCTTCTTGAAATTGGGGATGCAAGAAGCCCTGAGCTCTGAGAATGCATTTCCATGTGCTACATTGAAGATTTTTTTTATAGATTCCTAGAATAGTTTAGCTCAGAAAGGGCATTTGGAGGGCTCTGATACCAACTCCTTGCTCAGGGCTAAGTCTAAAGTTATGGCAGGTTGTTTAGGTGAATTTTGACCATTTCCCAGGGTAGAGATTAGGGATCCATCCTGAACATTTTTTCACTGATAGAGTCACCCTGTGATGTGGGACAGGGATGGGGAAGAGGAGCAGGGACATCAGAGTTTTCTTAGCCCGTAGGAAGACAGAGAATGGATGGAGGGAAAGCTTGTGGGTAGGAGCACCAATTTTCAGATTCTTTTAATCACAGACAAACAATCCAACCTGAAACGTATAATAGCAGAATATATAAGAGCCACTTGGGGATTACTTTTACACCAACTGTCCTGTAAGTATAAAAGCAGCTGATGAGTTCTGGTGTATGGCATGAAACGTATGCAAACTGCGGCCGTGGAGGAGTCAACCCTTGGACTTGCAGCCTCTATATTGAATCATTGCTGACCGTGCACAGGTTGTTAACAGCAGCTCCATTTGCAATCTATCCCATAGTTCCATCGTTATCATATTAGATATTAATGCTGTATCTAAACGTTTGTGCAGTGCCTTACAAGCTCTGCTTGATTCTCTTTGTCAAAACTGCCAGACAGCTCCTCTTACAAGGAACCCTGTGCTAATCATCTCATTCCAAAGTCCTCCAAGAACCTGTACTGTAATTGCTGCAGATAATGAAGAATGAAYGAATTTGAACCTTTCTATGCTTGTGAGTGTAGCAGAAAAAAAAAGAGAGACTACCCCAAAAGAAACAGTCAAAAGACAGACCTGTGAACGTTTCCGTTTCATGTTTGCCTGTCYGTACCCAGGAACCATTATCCCTCAGCTAATGTCTATGTTGCTCAGCATGAGGAATGACACAAGTACTGGTCCAGGATGCACCTGAATATGAAGCAAAAAGACATTCCATCCAAAATGACTGCAAAATGCAATAGCAATAGTCACAGCCAAGAAGATTTGACCAGGAAAAAAACATTAGTGAAACCGAAGGGAAAAGGAGCAGCCCATGGACTCAGGAACGGAATGTGCTGCTAGAATAGTGATGCTCATGTTTGCCCTACCTAGGCTGGAAGGATGATCTCTTGGGATCTGAGCCCTGGACTAGGAATCCTCTTTGGCTAGTCACACTCAGGAGAGGAAAAGGGCATTTCTGTGTGCTGTTTAACTCATCCTAAGGTAAACAGRTAGAATCGCTCAGAGGAAATGTGTTTCTGAAGCGCCCTCTTTCAGTAGTGGTAAAAGGAATCCAAGGTAGCAATGATACCGTGCACCAACAGATTTCAGGTCACTGGTGACCTGTTGTGATCTGGCTTGAGGGATGCTCCTTTGTGGTTTGAAAAAGAATAATGAAATCGACCTCCACCAACCCCTTGACTTCAGGGCTTGGTTTTGGAAATGTCGCAGAAGTTTGCAAGAGTACTACAAAGCCTATCCAACTCTGGCTGCCTTAGATTTTCCATCACAGGACCTTCCCCTTCATCCGGAAACATTCAGGAACTGGACAAGTCAAAAAGTGCTGTCCAGGATGACAGGCAAGTAGGAGCTGGAGTGGGATTACGTGAGATTTTACAGAGGTGATAACCCTGGCTCCTTGTCCTCCTACTATATCACTCACTGTTGCTTCCACTGTTATTCCCAAGGAAAGTCACCCTTCAGTCCTTCCTATTCTGATGAGCCTTTGGCTGCCCCAGAAGAGGTTAGCTATTGCTTTCCCTCTGTAGAGGGTCCCATCTGTGATTAAAGTTTGATGCTACACTGCCTTGCATTTCTATGGCACCTTCTCATTCCTCTGGGTGCCACCGTGCACTGTAGAGTTAAATTGATTGGTATGCTCCAGGCAATTTACCCTTGATTAAGGAAGACAGGTCTCAGCAGTGAGAGAGTTGTGGATTATGCTTTTTAAAAATCTATTCCCTGCTGGCTCTCACCACAGAAAGCCCTGTTGCTGTCTTTCTTTCCATCTGAAAGGGTTACCATGGTATTATACTCTAAATTATATCTGTCATCTCTGTAAAATAATAATCATAGACTCAGCAGGGTTGTATTTTGCTTTTTATTCTCATTTCTAACAAGATTTTCTACCAGCATGTCACATTAAGATCTGTGGCTTTTTAGAAGGAGCATCATCGCTTTCTTCTTGACAGTAAGATGATAAGAGCAACTCCAGCRTGCCTCTCTCCAGCCTCACTGAGAGACAGCCTAGTGTTCAAGTGTGCTTTAGGAGCAGCAGACTGTGCACATCTTTGCAAAATGGATGGCTCTTTGTGTTTCTCCATGGACACCAACTTGCTWAAGAACCATAGTGCAAATATTGGACTCATCAAGACACACTACATGTGTTGTCTGCACCCATGTGCATGCACAATTGCAGAGAAGGCTGCAGAACTGCTGCAGGATCAGAAGCATATTCATTTGCTCTCTTGGCCTGTTGCGGTCTTCTGCTGTGACTTAGCCTTGGACATCAGGAATGGGAACAGGGGAGGCAACCAAAGCACTTTGCCCGGTGACATGGAACAGCTAGAAAGGAGTCATAACACTAATGGGTTATTTTTATTTTAGAAGTTATTTAGACACAGTTTGGTGTGAATCAAAAAGTCCTAATWCTGGGCTGACACCCGGCTCTCAGTAGTCTTGACTGCTGAGATCAGGACCACTGGCAAAATTGGGCTGCGTTGGCTGGGGCAGGCCTTACTACTCACAAAACGAATGCAGACTGCTTTGCTGCTTTAAGAAAGACGGAGAAAAGGCACTTTTGCCATGGATGGGTGAGTAGGGGTTATTCAGCCCAACTATAGATTGATGTAAAAACTCTGCATTTATAATTCTTTAGCCCAATTCTGACCTTGTATCTTGGATGCTAAGAGTGAGGGGGTCCCTTGTGAGTGGGATGGGGTATTCTGACTGCCTCTCTTCTCTTCAGGGCCTTCTCTTTTCTACCCCTGAAAGTCTGAAACACCCCGAAGACCTTGTGAAGCTCTACCTGCACGAGTCAACCCGAGTATACCGGGATAAGATGGTTGAAGAAAAGGATTGTGATATCTTTGATAAAATGCAGCTGGAGATGGTAAAGAAATTCTATGATGTAAGTGTTGCAGTTCATGACTCTAATATTAAATATCAAAAAAAAAGTTTCTTGGGTAAMAAAGAGTTTAACTTGAAGTCTGCACATGGCTCATTTGTCTGGAGGGCAGTGCTCTTGATGGGAGCACTGCACTAGCAGCAGTTCTCTACCATCTATATTCTGGGCTGTCAATAGTGTGATATAGGTGAATGATGTGCTGTCTATTCTGGGGRCAGGAGGAGAAGATTTGGGCTCTGTAAATTAATTTAATTACTCTATTTAAGAGCTTTGAGTCTCAGAAGGCAGAAGCTGGAGAAGAGTCAGATTCTGTGCTTTCAGTGGGAGGAACTGGAATGCCGAAAAAAAAAGTCCTTACTGTTTTTTCTTCCACCAAAATTTCTTTCAAATGAAAATGCTAGACCTGCTTTCGTTCAGGCCTGTCATCACCCAGCAATGCTGCCTTATGAATTATACAGATATCATCAAAGTCAGCAGTGGTGCAGACAGATAGTTTTCCTCCAGGAGTTATCATTGTCCATGCCACAGCCTAGCRTTACAGTTATTGCTTCAGACTTTTTCTTGTGGCCATGTTCTCTTATGTCAGCAAGTTGAGTTTTTTTAATGTTTTGCAAAAAGTTGTGAAGTCAAAGTCCAGGATTTTGCCATGCCTTTTTTTTTCCTCTTGTCCACTCTGACTCTTTTTTTTCCATCCACAGGTGCAACTATATGGCTAGAAACAGGCTAAAAAGATATTTTCTAGAGTAACATGTTTTTCTTGGAAATGTAGCATACAGCTGTAGTGCTTTTTCTATGTAGTTTATACACACATTTTGTGGGGATTGGACCATCTATTCTGCGAACAAACCATTCCCAGTGCAGATCTATGCTGTGCCATACAACCTTGGATGGTTGGGATCTCCACCCACTAACATTTCTAATGCTATGTGTATATTCTCATGATTATTTTATGTACTTTGCATTTCCTTGTCAGGAGGTGGAGGAGACTTTAGAACAGACCAAGCAGATGAATATATATTGTCATTTTGCAAAAGGCATTGGAGAACCCAGCTATAGGCCTGTTCCAAACTGGAAAGAATTGAACCAGATACTTGTGGAAGCCTTGGATAACTACAATGAAGTTAATGCTGCCATGAACCTGGTGCTTTTTGAAGATGCCATGTGCCATGTGTAAGAAGATTTCCTGGCCTCGTTTTCTCATAGTAATACTTGACTGCACAGATTGCTTGCATGAAGTTTCCTGGAAACTGTAGAAATCCATAGTTGTGGCTGATGTAAGAAAATCTGGAGGTGTTGTGGGAAGTCTCAGTCTGAGGATACTGAAGTAGACAGACAAAAATAGAGGTTGGAAGTCCTTTATTTAGTGTCCATTTTTTTGACAAATTGAGCCTTCCACATATTCTGTGAATCATCCTTCACAAATACTGAGATTCTTCTCTGTCACTTGGAAGGCACTTAAATCTGTGAACAGGCTCTGGACAATGAGACAGAAGAACTGCATGCTAGTGGTTGTTTTAAAATCTGGATGCTGTTGTGATATTTCAGGCTCTTGACACTGTGCATATTGCACAGAGATTTATTGCATGTGGTAATGTACAAGTGCTTTATGGTTTATGTGAGTCCTCACTTAGACAACTATCTACAGAAACAGGTAAACTGGGATTTTTCTAAATGGTTATTTGGTTCCGTCTGGTACAAAGGTGTGCCTTGAGACCTGATCTAGAGCCATATTAATGACAGTTTTTAGGTAGGATTTTTAAATTTATCTAAAACGATATCCTGTGTGTTGTCTATTAGTTTAAATGGGTTGAGGCTTTGCTTTTACAGCTTTGAGTCTTTGAAAATTCCAGTTGCATTTAGAAGCCTGGAGGTCYAGACAGAGTCTCATTGAAAATTGGACATTTGGGAATACCTGAAAACATCAAGCTTTAAATTCTCAATTTCAAATATATGTATATTAAGTTATTTTTATTATATTTTTTATGTCTGTAAAATATTTATGTTTTTCAAAATCATTTGAACACTCTTGGAGAATCCCAGTAGAGATAGAACCTCATCTCCAGGTGCTTAAATGATTTTCATTGGGACTGGGTAAACTTAATTCATTTCATTTGGAGATTGCATTTTGCTGAAATATGCAATTTATTCAACTTCAAGCAGTGGGTAAATTTCAACTTGAATTTGCGAAAGATTTACGATGAAAAAAACTAATTTTTAAGGGCTTAATTTCTTAAAGGAAGTGGGAAATACCTGTTGATTATATCCCAACCCAGGGCTGACTGCAGATGTTCGCCACGCGTACAGCCCTGGAGAGCACAACAAGGACGAGTGGAGAATTAAACTAGGAAGACTTGCTTTCTGCACAAATCTGATTGCTTTTCTGGGTATAATTTCACAATCAAATGAAGTCTGTGATCAAATTGCATGATACTTGAGCAAAGCAGCACGGTGCCCTTCAAAGCCTTATTTGAAAAATTGATTCAGATTAGGCAAGGMAAATACTTAGTTAAGTGAGATAAATACTGACGATGATGGGAAGAGGGGAACAGGACTGGTGTTTAAGAGGGCAGCGAGGTTCTCAGAGGCAATGTTTGTCCTTAGAGTTTTAAGGAGTGGGGAGCATTGGCTATTGCCTTAAGAGAATAAACTAGTGATGGATAGCGTTAATGGTGCCTCCCTTAAATAGAAGTGAAAAAACCTTGGAAGTAATAATGAATTCTTTTCTTAGGGAAGATGCTTTTTGGTATCTTCCATAAGATTTGGTAGAATTAGGAGTTTCCTCTCCTTTAACTATGTACCTTATGCCTCTGTTGTCTGCTTCACTTATTAAGAAAGAAAGTTTTATGAATTTGAGTCCAAATGCAGAACTTCATGACTTCAGGAATTCCAAGGAAAGGTGCTATGGGAAGAGGCACCTTTCCTGTCCCAGACTAAGTCACTCTTGGTCTTAACTCTCGGAACTAAACTGTCCTTGCATGTGTAGAGGTGAGACATGGGAATGAGAGTGACAGAATCATGCTCTGAAGTAGTTGCGCGTTTGAATGAATAAGAAATAAGATTGTGCTTTCTAGAAAGGATTTATACTATTCTAGATATAGGTTGAAATATTTTCATATATAGAAGTATACCTCATATGAACATGAACCCCAAATACCAGACAAATTCCTCAGGTCCTTGAATTTTGTTGTGAAGTTCTGCACATGAACATAGAACAAAGTGTGCTTCTTCACTTGTTCCCCTCCAAAAATGGCCAGGCCGTTATATATTGCTGTCCCACCAAACATGTCAGATGGAATAAGAATTTGACACAGCCTGAATCGGCACTGAACTATTTTCTTCAACAACTGTGTCCTTTACATAGTTCTCAGCAGAGATTGGGATTGATTGCTGACATGCTGCTCAGGTTGCCATTTTTCATCCCATTTAGAGTACAATTTCCTAGTGAATAAAATATGTATTGAAAAGCACTAGGCAAAAAGAAAAATACTCCTTACTGATGAGAGATTTTTGTATGCTTCAATTTAGCTGCCGCATCAACCGTATCCTGGAGTCCCCAAGGGGAAACGCTCTGCTGGTTGGGGTGGGCGGAAGCGGCAAGCAGAGCCTGACAAGACTGGCAGCATTCATTAGCTCTCTGGACGTTTTCCAGATCACTTTGAGAAAAGGTTACGGGATCTCTGACCTGAAGGTAGGTGATTTTTAAGACATAAGCAGGGAGAAAGAAACAAAAAGCATGACTATTTCTGAAAACTTTGTCTGCATACTGAGCAGCGCTGGTGTAAATGTGAAAAAGCTCCAGTTAGAATTGTTTGGACTGCAAAGTGGAAAAATTCATTTCAGAATACCCTGATGAAGTATATTTACATTAAGATGTATACAAATCTTAATTCCAGAACTGGTGGTCCTAGCTGATGAGACCTGGTACTGCTTCAGTCCAAAGGTTTGCATTGAACTCAGAAATTGTTAATCAACATTTTGAAAATACCACTGAAATGATTTAAAAGTGTGTTAGTTGAGACTGAAAAATGAGTCCCTGCTCTGACTCTGGAAAAGAAGGAAGAAATCCCCAACTAAAAATATCCTTGTATGGAAAAATCATCTTCCTTCCTTTTCTTGGGAAGGAATAAAAGAAAGGAGTTGCAGCACCTCAACAGAGAAATAGTTTAGTTTATGTATATACATTTGTGAAAGCAGAAACCTGCAGCATTGGGGTAGCAAGGACAGGCATATCCTGACACTACTCTCTCCATCTGCAGATAAGGGATTCTGCCATCCGTTTCCTGCTGAGCTTTGGACTGATCAGGGATTGCATTGATAAGGCAGAAATTTCTCATCTTCAATCACAAGCGTTAACCTCTAAGTGTTTCAATTGCAACCTCTAAGTGTTTCAATTGCAACCTCTAAGTGTTTCAATTGCAAGAGCTTCCCTGCTTAGTGGACAGGACTTTCTTTTTATTTTTGATTTGTACAGACCCTGGGCATAATGTTGTCTTAACTGGTAATAAGTCTTACATTAACGATAGCAAGTCCTTCGCCACATCCCTAGAAAGACTTGGCCATGAAGATGGAGAAGAACTAAACCAGTGTTTCATGATAATTAATTGCAATTCCTTCATTCTCTATTAAAAGGAAGATTCTGAATGCGTCTCTTATTTTAGGAGTGATGTGTAGCTCACAGTTTGCAAAAAAATAGGTACAGCCTCATGTCCACTTTCTTTTCAACCTACAGGCAGACCTGGCAAACCAGTACCTGAAAGCTGGCATGAAGAATGTGGGCACCGTATTCCTGATGACTGATGCACAGGTGGCTGATGAGAGGTTCTTGGTGCTGGTAAATGACTTATTAGCATCAGGTGTGTCTCATCAATTTAATTGCCCCACTCCCCTTTCTCAGTGCAGATTTGGTTAAATGCTAAGTGAAATCCTGGGTTAAACTCTAGGATAAAAGTAACYCTAAGGTCTCATTGACAAGGATCCACTTCATTATCTGGTAGGCTTTGGTGACTTGAGATGTCTCATATCTAGCTTTTCCTGATTTTTGTCATACTGTAGTACAGCCTGTAGATGTCACGTGATGTGTCTATCATGCTATTGTAACTGAGAAGGGACATGAAGGAATGTATTGACAAGAGGATGAGTATGACCTGTGGATGCTGAGCATTCATACTCCAGTGGTCTGATAAATGTGATTTATATTATTGTGAGTCAATAATATAAAGTCACTAACTGACATGTCTGTGAGTGTTACGTGATTTTTGATCTCATTCCAGTCCTGTGTGTGTTAATGTGAATTCTGATTTCATTCCAATCCTTTAGCTACTTTATCCTCCCAGACATCTTTAAGTTGTTAAATTGTTGCTTACCCAAACAATTGGAAAACAATCTGTCCCCATGCAAATCCGTTTTTTAATTATTTTTTTTTAATGCAGACCATGGTGTAGCTGTGTGTGTGTGTGTGTGTGTAGCCTGTGGTGCAACTACAGCACCTGTGGGAGTGTACAACTGCGTTGCCATGACCACACAAAGTAACCTGGAGAGTGTGTATTCCCCAAACTCCGTGACAAACCGCTGCGAGTGCCTGTGTGCCATTTGTTGCCTTATAAATAAGTCAGGAGTGGGAAGATACCAGCTGGCACAAGTGGCCTCTGGATGGTGGGGGACGGAGAACCAAGAGGACTAGGGAGTGGTAGATTGTGAATAACTCCAGAGTTGATGTATGCAGCTATGAATTTGCCATATGGTTCTGGGCAGCAAATAAGGTCTTTTTGTGACAAATGGGTGACCGGGAATAAGGATTTGCTTTGTTGTAGAGGGTGGTGTGTATCTCCTACCACCTCCCTTGCACCTTGTAGATCCAAAGAGCATGTTCTGACTTGAAGTAAAACTCTGCAGTGTCCTGAGCAAGGAGCAGGGTCCACCACCTCTTTGAAACGCTCTGTCCATTCTAGTTGTCACCCCATGTGACCCTGTGGGTCTCTGCTGAGGCCGGGCAGAAGGTACCTGTTAGGAGATAGCTTCATTATAGGAGCAGAGAAGCCTACATGCTGCTGCAGACTTAGCTGGGGAATGCGATCATTATCTGCCATTTTGGCCAAGAAGGAACAGCTTTTTTGGCCTTTTCTAACTTTTTGAAACGTGGTTCTCTTATAGGAGCAAGCTGCATCTGGGTCCTGGTGATCAGTTACCCATCTTGTCTATGTAATAATAAATACGGACATTTATTAATGTCCATATTGACAATATCCTATTCAATAATGATGATTTCAATCAAAATAAAAATCAAAAGATAAGTGAATAGATAGGAAAATAAGTAATCACTAAAAAGCTGGTCTATTGGGTGTAYATTTTTGCCAGTAAGTTGCATAACTATTATCTTTTAAAGATTCTTAAAGAGTTTCAAAACCCTTAAAAACTTTCAAAAAACTTCATCTTTTGAAAAGTTTTAGAGATCTGGTTGTTCTGTGAATGTTGCTGGAAACGACATTGTTGAGCAGCTGCAGAAAGTGTTTATGTAACAAATCTATTTACAACTCTAAAATGATTACATTGCTATGTAAAGCATACTAGGGATTTGGTATTTTGGAAATCTGATTATCACTATGCATCAGAAAAATATGACTTTATGTACTTTGATTTTTTTATTTAATGCTCATTTCCTTTGTGCTCTGAGGAAGCTTGCTTTCACAACTGTTTGGCAAATCAGCTTGTTTTTTAGCGATGCTAAAAACCTCTGCTGTCTTTCTGCTCCCAATGTTCTTGGACATCCAATGACTGTTTCTGGAAGGACCTTTCCAGTACTGTGATGGGGAAGGCAGACTTCACCTAGCTCGAAGCATGTAACAAAGCAGAGACAAGCAAACCAACGTGTGCCCTCTTGTCTTAGGTGAAATCCCTGATCTCTTCCCTGATGATGAAGTTGAAAACATCATCAATGGTGTGAGGAACGAAGTCAAGGGTCAAGGCTTRGTAGACTCACGGGAAGCTTGTTGGAAGTTCTTCATAGATCGTGTTCGGCGACAGCTGAAGGTGAGCTGGTGGCAAGGGGAGCAGGGATCTTAAGCACTGACTGTGGTCCAAGAACCCCCTTTGGGTCTAACTTGACAACTGACARCCAAAAGAATTAAAAGACTTTAAGTTATATGAATTGCAGCATCGCATATTAGGAAGTTGCATGCTTGCAGSCCAGCTTCCTAGCCCTAGAAACCCCTATAACAACAGGTTAATATCCCCAAATGGTTTAATGATCTCTAGGCATGCCCACCCCATGAAGAAGATGCAGTGCAAGGAGTTAGACTTTTCCAGGAGGTAATTCACTATGCAGGTACCTCTGTAGGTACACGCCTGAGGAAGACCAGAACTTAAAATCCTGGAGGCTTTTGACTGGACATATTATGTTTGTGAAAACAAAAATATTCCTTTAATTCAACATTAATTTTGTATAAGTTGAAATAACTTTAATTGCAGTTTGTTTTTTTTTTTTTCAAAGATAAAGGGGGTTCATGGACTGGTTTGGGGGACATAAAGTCACTGTATTTTGGGGAGAGGAGAAAGGGGACTTGTTAAAGACCGGCTTTCACAGCTTCCGGAAAACCGATGATATTTGCTGCTTCATTGTGTGGTGTACACCTGCCTTGTGTTCTGGTCTTAAAAGAGTTCATAAATTTGGGCCAGTTTGTACAGACAGGAAGATGTTATAGAAGAAGGACTCAGATGGTTGGTGCCAGGTTTTGTTTATCCTTGATTTGATTCTTAGATGTTGTATCACTATTTAAACTGGCAATGGGGTAGAGAGTGATAGAATTTTAGCTTGTCCTGACTTCTGCACTCATGGTGAGGAGTTTCTTTCTGTGAGAAGAATGAGATTGGGCCTTCCTGAGGTCAACTGAGCAGGTTGAATGTTGCAGGAGTGGCTGATGGAAGATGAGTGACTGAAGACTCCAGAGCAAGAAGACTTCTGAGTTTTGAACCACATCAGTCCTTTTGAGTGCTGGCTTTGGGAAAATGATCTAGGCAGCCACATGTCAAAGCTGTGGTCCTGTCAGGAGAATTTAGATCCATTGAGGATAATTTCTTGTTGTACCATTTGAAACGGAATCTCTGCTTCCAGGCAGGTRAAAGCTTTGTGTCATTGCTAAAGTTGTGAAGAAAGGAATTGCTTATATTGAATGAAGGCTGCAGCCTTAAAAGTTTGCCAGGGTTCCACTTTAGACCATAGCAATGCTTAATGTGCCTGCTTGTTTTTGCTGAGGAGGAAAAATGTGTTTACTGCTAGATTATGCATTTTCCTGGCCTAAAGTGCAAGGGCTCCAAAGTCAGACTTGCTTTAATCTTACCTGCTAATGTGAGGATTTCCTCTGAAGTTGGGCTCTGTGCCTGGAGCCCAACCATCTGCTTCCAGACATGCTGTCTCAGCTCCTCCATTTCTTTGCTTSCTTAGGTTGCACTGTGCTTCTCACCCGTGGGTAACAAGCTGAGGGTCCGTAGCAGGAAGTTCCCTGCCGTCGTGAACTGCACAGCGATAGACTGGTTTCATGAATGGCCTCAGGAGGCCCTTGAATCTGTCAGCCTGCGCTTTCTGCAAGAAACGGAGAGCATCGAGGTGAGCCCGCTGCTGTGGCACGCTCAACACCATCTCACTGGTCCATCTAGAGGTGTCTGAGCGTTACTTGGTTTTGAATTCCTCTGGAGCCTTCTAATTCTGGCATGATGAAGTACAGCGCTGTTAGCATCTAGCTGTGGCCTCAGGTCAGCGCAAGTAATGAATCAAAAAGAATTTTATTAGAATGTGATAGTGGATTCCCTGTCCTCATCACCCTCAGATACTTATCCAGGACATCTGGATCACTGTTTGGAGTGATTGCTGGCAGCTCCATATTATGTTAAACTGAATTGAATCAAGCTCCTGAAATATGGGCAAGTTTTTTCCAGAGTGTCATGGATCTTAGCAGAAACAGAGCCGTTGACACCACCCTTATATATACTTATATACTGATAGCATAGTCAGTGAAATTACGGTTTTGCTACCAAAAAGGCAGCTTGAAAATCCATGCAGAAAATAACCTAACACTTSTAATTATTCAGTGGAACATACACTTTCTCTCCACATGCATATCTGAAAGTCTGTAATTCTCAAGGGCACAAGTGTGCCTGCCTCTCATTGATGACTACCAGCTACTAGACTAAAAGAGATTCAGTTCTGTTTATTTTTTTTCTGTACAGGATTTTGGAAGAATAAAGTCTAAAATGTTTCTTTATGAGTGTGCACTTTCCCCATTTGTATAGCAGAAAAAGCCTAAATTTATACTTGAAAGGTTTTGTTTTATAGAGTTGAGTGCTAGAAAAAATTGCTTGGAAGAAGATAAAATGAGAGATATAAAAGGAGGTATAAAGTACAAGAGCAGATGAAGTTATTTTAGAGATAACAAACCAAAAGGAATTGACTAAGATGCTACCTCCTGGATTTTGCTGCGGCAGAATAAAATGTTAATAAATTCCTTTACATAAGACAGAGGTCTATATATAGCAGTTGCTTTCTTTTTCCTATCTCTTATTTTTTCTTTTCCCCCCCAATATTTGTCCAAAAATTCCCCCCAAAAATATTTGTCTTCTCATTTTAACTTCAGGTTTCAGTGAAAGAGTCAATAAGCAAATTCATGGCCTATGTCCATACGAGTGTCAATGAGATATCTCGATTGTATCTGAGCAATGAGCACCGATACAACTACACCACTCCCAAGTCATTCCTTGAGCAAATCAAGCTCTATCAGAATTTGCTGTTGAAAAAGGGCAAGGATTTAACAGCTAAAATGGAGAGACTAGAGAATGGCCTGCAGAAACTCAATAGCACATCTGCACAGGTGAGAAAACTGGTTGTTTGTGTCTCAAAGTGAATGTTTTGTTGTTTCTAAGGTGAAAGACATTCTCTGTAACTTGGTTCAAAAAGGAGGGTGGGTTCCTGGRTGAGCAATGGTTATGTCCTGTGCCAGAAAGGAGAAGGGAAAAGATGTGTGTGTGTAAAATCTCCCTTTTTGAGCCAAGTTAATTCTGGTTTAAAGACTACATTAAATTGAGATATGGATCCAGTTGGATCTACATATATTTTAATAGCTATGTTTCAGCTGTAGTGACATAAGAGCTTATAAAACACAGAACTGTGCGTATTTAGGGCAAGATCAGTGCTTTTTGCAGTTGCATACAGGAAATCTACAATAACTCCATTATATCTTTCAGTTTTAATAGAACATCCATTAAAACTAGGCTGAAGTTCATTTCTTGTCATGATATGCCATTTATCTTTATGCAAACTAATGCATGTATGTTGTAGACTGCTCCACCTAAAATCTCCCTTGTAAAGAGCCCTACTGGCACACCTTTGAGTAGCCAGGTGGCTAAAAGAAAAGGATAGTTCATTGCCAGTAGGACTAAGGTTGGAGCAAGAAGCCTCTGTTTATGAAGTTGATTAAGATGCAGAGCACTGAGGACAAATATGTCAAAACTGAATCTAAAATTAGCTTTGGGGTCCTAAAATTAAACACTTAAATTATCAGATGTGCGTAATAGTCCAAACTGCTGTTAATTTGATACCAGTGTGGATATTTAGCACTATTGGAAATCATACCAGGTTAGATCTTGAATACCTATTTATATCTCAAAAGTTTAGCATTCACCTGTACAGAAGGTCTGCCGTGGTGCTGAGGAAGCAGCAAGGCCTCTTTCAAAGATTTGCAATTCTTATGTCTAGTCAACTTTCTTCCCTTGCTTTTCATTAGCTCACCTACCTAACCATCTTTCCCTAAAGAGAGTGGCTGTCTTTCTCAGTACCGCAAAAAATTGGGAGCCAGACTCCAGCTATTAGAACCTAATAAACTAGGGAAAAATCTGTGGGATGAGTCATTTGCTTTTGAGAACGACGCTTGCTGGGAGGAGGTCAGCATTCTCTTCAGAGCCTGCTGCTGAGTAATTTTTGGTATGACTTTGGTTAATACTGCATCAGAGGATTCTGGATTCGAGTCTTGCTTGCTCTATCAATTAATTGCTGACCTTTGTGATGTGTTTTGTGTTCTTGAAACAAGACAGGGGCAATCAGATAAAATGAGTCTCTTGGGAGCCTACCCTCCAGGTTTTCTGCTCTTTAATAATTCTTCTTTTTCTGTTTTGATGTTAGGCAACTAGTTCTTCCCAGTTGGAGCTACAGTACATCATCCTGGATCCTCTCATTTGCTTTGCTTTTCCCTTTGTACTTCTCATTACTAATTGCTTATCAGATCATCCAGTACTCGGGAAGCTGCTCATGGATATTTCACAGTTCTTAGTGCAATTAGAGACCGAGTGCTGAACTTTTTATGGCCGCTAATTTTATTCCATATTTTAAGGCATACTTGGGGTCTGTCTGCTAACACCTTGATCTGCTTATTATACTGACGTTGCATATGTGAAGGAGGGTAATAACGTTCTCCCTTCGCTGGGAGATGACAGTCTGCTGTGATCCTCAGGCACTCTGGGTAGTGTTATTCTCCTGTAATTTTTGCTTTCTTTTGCTTACCAACTACTTGATACCTAAAAGGCATCTTTTGCTTTCACCTGTGTTGGCAGGCGCTGAAAAAGTTAGCGGTGTTTATCTTGCTTTCCCTGGAGGTGGTAATGACTTTCCTGTGACATATCTGTCTTATTATTTATAAAGTATTTGTCTCTTGTCTGTTTTGTGGCACAGCGGAGTCCAGGGTGTTGACTAGAGCTTAGCAGGACGAGGCACTGCAGTTCCAGGAACTACTGTTGGCTGTAAGGCCTCATATGTTCGAAGGGGTTTGAATTATGTATCCATGCTCAGGACGTCAAATTTCCCCCTGCTTCTCCACATGGAGCTGCTTTTTATCTTCATATTGCTTTCCTGTGATCCTGGAGGCCTGGTTGTCCATGCCTGTGTCCATGTCAGGTATTCCTGCTGCTCACACTCTACCCTCAGCTTTTCAGTGACACTCCAATCTTGTAGACTGATGGCTTTCTAGTTTTCTGTTTTCCCACTGCTTTGCCTCTTCTCTGTTTCCTTCAAAATGAGACAGGAGGAATAGACRTTCCCAGCCTCCATCTCCAGAATGGCTTATGTTTTATATGTTGTCACCTCTTTGTCTCCATCAGTCTTCATCCTCTCAATTTGAGGATAAGCCACTGTGTTCCGAGGAAGAGGTACCACACAGCATGACAGTATCGACCATGCTGTTTTCCTTTCATGTGATGATGTTTTGCATGAGATGTTTTTGCATCCAAATGTTCCTTTTGTTGTGATGCTTTTCTTAGCCCCGAGTAAGAGCTCTGCCCACGGGTCTGGTGAGCTGAGAATGAGCAGGGTAGAGCAACCTGGAGGTTACATCTCAAGAATAATGAATGCACTGCTCCTAATCTGAGCTATCCATAAAACTTTGTTTTCCTGGAGGATACTGGAGGCGTGGAGGTGTCAGTGCAAGGAGGGAGACTGTGTGTGACTGATGGAGAAGTCTGAAAGCATGAGAAGCTGCAAGATGGGGCTGCATTGTGAAGGCTTTCTGTACATCTCTTGATAATAACCATTACCTATAAAAATAATAAGCATAAATAATGGACAGCTGGAAAYTTGGCAAGCATTTACGTTTTCCAAAAAATTAAAAGGAAAAGAGTGTGACATTCATGGACAGAGGAGGACTTTTCATGTGCTTGTCCCTAACTGTGCTCTGCTTGGGACTGCTCCAGAAGACTTTTGATTGGGAAGAAGTCAGGGCTGTGTCCTACTTGCTTTCTTTAAGACAGCAGTGTCATGCCTAAGGTTTCTGCTGTGTGTCTTACTGCGGGTGATGGAATGAGGTCTCCCTGCTGACCGGGTTGTCCAGAGGCATGTTATAAAGTGTGGGAAGAGAGGAGAAATAGATGAATGTGACAGTCTGGCTTTACTTGTGTCTGCGAGTAAGGCATTGAGGAATGTTGTGCTAAGGAAGAATTTGAGCAATACAGTTTCTTAGTGATGTCCTGAGTGGGGGAAAGGCAGACTTAAGAGAGAAAATTCAGTTATTTAGTTACAGCTCCTATTTCCATATTTCCTCTGTATAAATGCTAGCTCACCAGCAGTAACCACTGGGCTGCATTTAAGCCTTAGCCTTCCTTGAAAACATGGTGTTTCCTAAATGAGATCTAAAATCCTGCTGTAGGAAGGCTGCAGTTTAGCATATGTTCCCTAAAACACAGTAAAACCTTTGGGCAGAGGGTTCAGCAGAGCCCCAAAATAGATGYCACAGCTCCAACTTGCATCATATCTGATGGGAATTTAACATGCAGCAATAACCCAAGTGGGCAGTTACTTTCATGGCAGTACAGGCTGCTCTTCTGTGCTTCAGGACATTTGGATTCCTTTCAGCAGAGCCCGAAATCCTGACGATGTCAGTTGGGTGTTTACCCTTCCATTACTATACGTACTTAGCTTAAAGTGGGTTTTGTCAGGTTTGCTGTTATTACGAGCTGTGCTGCATTTACATCTGCTCTTTTTATATAGCCATTGAATGGACCGGAGAGAGCTAGAGGGATTTAATCCCTGGTTTGTCTTGTCTTGGGTAAATTCCTTAAATCTTGCATTCATATATGCATCCAGCGTGTGATTACAAATTTTGAGCGGAAGGTCACGAGSTGTATCTGCAATCAGCAAACCACCCCACTTCATTTTCCTGCACCCTCGGAAGACTTAGGCCTGAACAAAAAGTTGTTGCTCCGTTTGCTGACTGCAGTGATTACGCACTCCTGCGAGCGCCAAGGCATTTTGATTTACAGTTGCATCTTTGTCCTGGTGCAAACAGCCTCGTGCTGGCAAGCAGGAGGAGATGAGAATGGATTAAGTGTGCAGGGTGGGAATACAAAGAGAATTCTAAGAAACCATTCTCCACTTGAAGCTAATACAGAATGTCAATAGCTTTGGTTTATGTGATTGCAAATTGTGCTCTCCTGGTATAAGAATGGAATTGTCAACAAAAGCAAAGGTCTGGCTTATATCGTACTAAGTGTCTTTACATAGGTAAAGATGTGCCTGTGGAGCCATAAGCAGTCTTTTATGAACTCAGTGGTGGGACAGGGAAAGACAAAATGTTCTCTATGATCTGTGAAGAGGCCATRTGAGTTTTTTGGAATGTATGCTCTTAGAAGAAGAGTTTCTGTGTTCAAGTGACCACGCATATGGATGTGCCCATGGGGCATACGTTTCATCCTGTCACCAGAGAGCCCTTATGCCTTGCAGGTGTAAGAAGCTGCTCGGTGAAGCAGTTTGTATGAGAGCTGTGTGTTTGTTACCATTGAGATGCCTGCTGACTGAGTGGAAGAGCTTCCCTTCACCAACTCCTTTGACATTGCAGATTTTCTCCTCTTTGTCTCCATTCTCTGAGTCCTATTCAGTTTAAAGCTCCAGTTCATTCTTTGCCTATCCCTTTGGCTGGCTTTTCTCTGCACTTCCTTTAGGTCTTGTACCTCTGAGGAAGGCTTTGCCTATCAGCAGATCCCAGTTTTAACATCTATGGTCCGAGAAATACCTTTTTTCTCACAAGTTTGTAGGATGTCATGGTTGTAAGGGACCTGAAGTGGGTCTTTCCTCTACTTTCCATACCCTGAGCATGGGCAGGTAACATCTCTACCTCAAAATATACGTGCGCAGTCCATACATGCCATATTTGTGAACGGTGCAATACAGCCTCAGATATTGTCCTCAGAGATGGCTGAAACATGGGCGTATTTGGCTTTATAATGAGAGCAGCTTGCTACAAACATCTGTAAAGCGATTTTCTCTATTTGCTGCTTAAAGCTCTGCTGTGCTGATGTGCACAGGCCTGTTCACAGGGCCAGGCAGGGGCTGGGGCCGTGGCTGATCRCAGGGACTAGCCCTGATGTGGGGAGGCCATGCCCACCTGCCACTGCTCCCCATCAGATACCACTGGGGAGGTCTATGTTCTACCTCCTTTTGTGTGAGTGCAGGATCAAATGCTGCAGGACTTCGGTGCCTGGCTAGGCACCAAACTGGAAAGAATCTAAACTGGAAAGATCTGAAATGAACATTTCTACCTGCTTCTTGGTTGGTCCTGCCCGAAGCAGTGTTCACCTTGGCTTGGTATCTTTCAGTTCCCCAGCAGAAGAAGCCAGCAGTGGCACAGCCTCTGCAGCAGGATGACACTGCTGGGTTCCTCCTTCCCAGGATTCTCACTGCTAGCCGGGGGCAGATCGTTACATGCATCCATGTGCATYGGCTCTCCAAGCCTGGAAGCACAGCATAGGAGCTGCAGGACTTGCTGTATTGCTTTCCTGGGCTTCCAGGACATTGCTGCCTTTACGCACTGGCTCTCCCTGCTGCTGGTGGCTGTTGAGCCATGTTCCTGAGCCAATGCTGATGGGCAGTGGGGAGCAGGGTTGCTGGGCATCCATGCTCCATCACAGATTCTTTCCTTGTAGGTGGATGACTTGAAGGCCAAGCTGGCAGCCCAAGAAGTGGAGCTGAAGCAGAAGAATGATGATGCTGACAAGCTGATCCAGGTGGTAGGAGTGGAGACAGAAAAGGTGAGCAGAGAGAAGGCAATAGCTGACGAGGAGGAGCAGAAGGTGGCACTGATCACTCRGGAGGTCCAGCAGAAACAGAAGGACTGCGAGGAGGACCTGGCCAAAGCCGAGCCTGCCCTTGCAGCTGCTCAAGCAGCTCTGAACACCCTCAACAAGGTAGGACGAAAACTCCCATGGAAATCCAGTATCTCCCTTCTGCAGTAGCAGGGGCAGTTTCATTCCTGGGTCCAAATTTAAGGGCCTTTCATTACACCCACTCTTCTTCCCAGGTTGTGCAYGCTTGTGTTGCTGGTGTGACTTGTAACAGTGTACAAGGCTGCTTCAGTTACCTTCACTGATGGCCTGTAGAGAGCAAGAGGAGCTGCAGCCTTAGGYTGCAGGGTTGTATTGCGTCTTGCCTCTTCTCTGCTGTTGGCTCCACTGTTTTTCTTTTTGTCCCATGAGAAAGGGGAGGTTATTGTTCCATCACTCTTTCTTCAGGCCCCTGGGAAGAGCATCTCTGAGGGACCACCGCTTCTGTCCCTTTTTCTTATTGGYAGACCCAGCATATTTGACTATTTGTGGTATTTCATACTTGTTCCCAAGTTCCCTGGGAGCCTCTGCACTGAGGTGGACCTGCACATCAGTACCTGGGAGGCACGTAGGTGAGAGTGATCCTCTGTCTGGCGTGAGGGACTATAACTGCGTTAAAATATGTGATATAAGCTAAATACTGATGCTATGGCTGTGCCAGGCTATTGGAGTGGATTTGAAGGGCACTTGGGACATAATCCCTTGGCACTCGGTGCTTTCTGCTCACCAAAAAAGTAGGGCATGAACCTGCTGGGCAGGCGCTCTGTCTTTTCACTGTTATGGCACTTGTACCCAGAGCACCTTCCTGCTGGCAGGAGATCAGGTCTGATCTTTTGCAGAGGCTGTAACATTTCATTTAAGTGCACGATAGTATGAGCACTACCTGTTTGCTTTGGTTAGTTCTATGCATGTGCACAATCAGCACAGCAGGAATTGAGAAACACCCATAATACCAATGAGGAAGATATTAAAGCCAGCTACTGAAAGCTTTTTCTGTTTCATTTTTTTTWTCCCCAGCTTGTCTAGAGCATATTAGCTCAGCTGAGATTCAGAACTTCACTTGGACATATTCTACATGTATCTCGTGCATGTTCACAGGTGTGGTATGTGCTTAGCCAGCTATTGCTCCAGCTGTCAGTGAGCTTGGGCATCCACTTTGGCCACTCATGTCATTGGTCCCTTGGGTTTGGTCTCCAGACCATTTGAAATAGAAGAGCCCTAGAGATCTGCCCACTGTGAAACAGTTGGTTTTACATGGATCAAGTCTTTCTTGGCTTCCTCCTGCCCTGCTTAAACGTGGAATATCAACATGTGGGCACTGCTGGTATGTGTTGCTTCACAGAGCTTTGCTCCTGACTGCCTCCCAACTGTGCAAGCTGCCTAAAGCCTTGTCCTGAGACGAGGCAGCACTCCTTGTACATCATGCAGGAAGTGTGCTTGGTTAGGTTGTGTGGGAGCAGCGGAGATGAAAGAAGCAGCAGCGAGAACCAGAGGTGCATTAGAAAAGAGTTCACTTCTGAGGATCCTCTAGGCACCTTCTGCTCATTAAGTCCCTGCTATTGCGGTGACAAAGCAGGTGTGAGTCAATGGGGTGGTCTGACCTTCTCCAGCAGACTCTGTGTGAGGCAGAATTTCTCTTTCTTGACTGACGTCAGGCCTTGTTGAGCACATGTAATGTTAACTGTYTGCTGCATGCATCCGGGCTCCACAGACACTCTAACAGGGTGGCTKTTTGTCTAATACAAAAGAAAAATATACTGAGCATTTCTCAGGCATGGAAATGACCTGTTTAGGTGGTAGGTAGTCTGGTTCTGAGTGCAGGATCACAGGATGACCTCTAGGAAGAAATTTATTGAGCTGCAGACAAAGACCATACTAAAGGAAGATGCTTTTGGGGAAATCTGTAGTCAAGCAGCAGCTTCCTGCAGTAAGAAGTCTTTAAATGGTTGGTTTAGGGCAAGTTCCTGGAACACTGCAAGATTTTTCATTTCAGGATGCTCCAGGAGCCCCATTCAGAGCCCAATACTTTGAGATGCGGAATGTTCCAGAGAGGCACAAGTTACCCTCAATTTGTCTTTGGTCTGCAGTGCAGTCAGCATCCTGGAGTAGCAAACTCTTGCACATAGGGAGGAACAGTGGCACCACACCAGTTGCAGTTCAAGAAAGCATTTATTTGCATGATCACAGCAAGGCACAGCCCAAGCATATCCCCTTTTTTTGGGAAGAGGAAAGCAATTCTGAATCATCAGAAATGGATTTTCCACATGATTAGATTTCAGGAAGGATATGACTTGGCCATAAAGATGCATGGTTTTAATTCTTGTGCTTGTAAGTGAAAGACTGTGCAAGGGGAAATTGTTTATCTCTTTATCATTTCTGGATTCATGCTGAAGCTATAGAATATCTCATTAGGCAAAGATTAAGGTGATGGTGGGATTTCCTCTAGAGAGCTGTAAAGCAGCATTACTGAGCACCAGAAGGCATGGCCTCCTTTACCTGCTGATCTAAAATGCATCAGAGCGCTTGACCTGCTTGCTGACATGAATAATCAGCAGTATTTGTGTGAATATGTATAGTTTCTCCCCAGTTATCTAAGGCTGTTTATTTGGACAGCATTAGTACATGCAACGTTAATAGGAAACGTGGTGAGAAAAGCTATTGAGTAGAATGCAGTAATAAATATTGTCAGATACTGAGGAGCTTGGAGTAATTGGGTGGATGCATCTACATTTTTGTGCAGGTGCTGCTTGCTAGCCTAGGAGAAAGCAACCAAATCTGTTCAGAGTTGCCAGGTTAGCATGTTTGGTGTGTAGACTCCTCGGAGGGGGAAGCAACAGGGGATGCCTTTCTGTTAATCCCAAGTGGAAGGTAAGTGATGGTCATTGAGCAAGTTGCTGTTCAGAGGGTTCCCTTCCTGACAGGAGTTCTTCAAGAAGCCTATCTTGCCTAGGAGGGCAGAGCTGCTCCAAACTCTCTGCCTTTGCTGTGCGGGCATAGGCTCAAGCGTGCAGTGCCTGGGCTGCCTGCAGTGTTTCCTGGAGGAGAAAACGGACCGGTGAGGGAGTAGCTTTTCATTCTCAGGATTAATGGCACATTGGCCCGAGAGATCTCCCTTTCCCAGCAGCCCAGAGATCATGCACAAAGCTCACAACCCCGGGAAAGGCGGAGCAGGAAGCCGAGGGCAAAGGAGCGACGGAGCATTAGGCAGACGTGGGGCCTTGGATGCTGGAAGCATGAAGCATCGGGAAGCACAAAGGCAAAGCCAACAGTTAGAAGCAGTTAGAGTTAACCTGTGCAGTGGGTTTCTGTGACAGCATCCCGGTCTATTGGAATTCTCCTGCAGTCACTCGTGTCTTTGCGTCGCTCCCCGGGGCTCCGTGACGGACGGCTCCCGCAGCGGGAGCGCTCGCTGCTGCTGTAGGCGCTAACGCGATTACATGTGTTCCCGGCCCCCCGCGCTTCCCTCCGTCTTGGGAATACTGCCATGAGTCTGCAGGCAGATGAGTTCTCCTCCCCGCCTCCCTTGCCACCAAGTGCAGAACTGTCTTCGATCTCATAGCGAACACCTTGGCTGCGTTAAACTGAAGTTGATGTTAATCATTGTTACTGTAGTCAGAACAGCTCTATTTATGAGACACCTTCCAAATGATGGTAGTTACGTGTAGCAAATGTATGGGTTTGTTTTCTGGTGCACCAATTATGCCCATCCAATTGCAAACAGTCTATAATGGTCTTCTGTCCAGTATCAGATTGAGACCGTCACAGCTGTGTAATACCATCTCAGCAGATGCAACTTAACTCTGACTCAATTCCTGTGTGKTTTTTTTGTTTGTTTTTCAGTGAGAAGGTTATCTTTCTGGTGCTTTAAATAATCCCCCTTTGTTGCCATTAAATTAATCTGTAGCCATGTTGCTCTCTGGAGGAGGCCGTCCAGCTCAGCTGGTCTTTGGCTTACAAAAGTATAAAAGGATTTAGGTCCATGTGTGTTTCTGAGGTTTTAAACACTTTTTATTCTTTTTCCTTTTGGARCCAAGAAGTGAGCGTGTGGTTGATCAGTCTTGCTTCAACTGAACCGCTTCTGTCCATCCTGTGATACAATATGGACCATATTGGCATCTCTTACACTGTGCATTGTCCACTGACTTAGTAAGGATTACTCAGCATCCATGTCCTCAGGATCCCTAGAAACTGCCGTGGCTGAATCACAGACAATTAAACGTTCTAGCATCTCTTTTTTTTTTTTTTTTTT
>NW_020456032.1:2972144-3007756 GCF_003342845.1 Nothoprocta perdicaria | reverse complement strand
TTTTTTTTTTTTTTTTTTGAGCAGTGTCACATTCACATTCAGGGCAGGAGGAAGGTCTGTCCTGCATGGAGAGCTGAGCAGAGGACACGAGAGGGAGGGTGACATGTCAGAAGTTCTCCCCTGCACTCCTGGTCTGCCCTGTTTCATTGAACGTGTTGATTATAGACATTTTACCCTGGAAATGCACCTGACTCCCAAGGGCCTGTCTCTGTCAGCTTATTTATTAACAAAAGGTAGAAGAAAGGTTTTAGACAAAGAAGGCACATTTGGAAACAGATTTTTGGCAGTTTGTCTGAGAAATGGATTCTCAGAAGTTCTAAACTCTTGCCTCTATGAGAATTTCATAGAATATAGATTTAAAACTGTTCAAAACTGATCAAAACCAGGGACTGCTAAAATTTCAAAGTTTTTTTTTTAAACCAACTCTCCTGTAATTCTTATTTTTGTTGTGATTATACTGTATCATCCAGAACAGCTGGCCTAACTTTACTTTTATTCCTGTGCAAAAATTGACTTGCATAGGTGCAGAAAGAGGATTTGGAGTGTCAGCTGATGATCCTCATAGCATCACATTGTCGCAACGTCAAGATCCTGTGGTAAATCTGTATTTTCCCTGAGACTGAGCTTTATGTATGGAGTGAGACGCGTTCCACTTCACGTCAGAGACTTTCTGAAACTGCCTATGTTGGCAGTTTGGAAAATGGGAGCCCCTCTGTGGATCAGTGGATCCCCAGTGTGCCGTTTGAGGGGTGCATGTCCTGCTTTGATGGAGACTCACTGTTCATTGCAATGACCTCTCTCCKGGTGAAGACCTTTAAAGTGGCTGAAATTGGGTTGGGTGAATGGGAACAGTAGAAATACAGGAACACGAAGGGAAGATGTGCATGGCAGTTCTAGTGGGGCCAGAGGCTGATTTACAGAGCTTGTTCTCTGGAAAGCTTTCCCTTTTCCTTATTCCTGCACATCCAGACTGCAGAATATCCCTTTGAAGTCCTTAAATTCGAGCACGGCACTTTGCAGCTTCTGATATTCTGCAGCCAGAGAGCATTCCTGGCTGCTTGTGTTTTAGTTCCTTCTGAAAACGCAGCTCCCTATGCAGGGCTCTGGTTCCCCATGGACAGGATGGCTGGGAACACCCAAAATTCTGAAATTAAGCTGGGAAAGTATATTGTGCTCATCCCAGGTGGAATACAAGGAGCAGGATGCAGGGCGTTTAGCATGTATACAGTGAACACAGTGACTTCAAGGCAGCARTGATCAAGCAGGCGGCAGTGCCATTTATCAGCATCCTGAATTAAAAGTTATTTCTGGCTCCAGGACTCTCTGCTTGGTTCGTGCAGCTGGGGAAGAATTTCCACTGCTTTCCTGCCAGATCTATCCGAAACCGTTGCGTGTTTTGACGAGGCTGAGAGCTGGCTGGGGCGCTGAGGGGACACAACTGATCGACACCTAAGGAGCCAGTGGGGCCGCGGGGCCTCCGGGGAGTTTGGATGCCGTGCCGGTGATGAGTCACAATGTTTAAAATTCGGAGCACGCTTCAGGCTTCAAAGCTTCTCGCGCAGATTGATAACTTGGGAGCCTGACTCTATTAGTTGCTAAGTAAAAAGAAACCCTATTCATTTTTTGTCTAATAACCTTGTTTTCGCTTTTCAGAAGAACCTGACGGAGCTGAGGTCCTTCGGATCACCCCCTTCTGCCGTTAGCAATGTCACTGCAGCTGTGATGGTGCTGATGGCCCCCTCTGGAAAGATTCCCAAGGACAGGAGCTGGAAAGCAGCCAGAGTTGCCATGGCCCGAGTGGACGGCTTCTTAGACGCCCTAATCAAGTTTAACAAGGAGAACATCCATGAGAACTGCCTCAAGGCCCTGCAGCCGTATCTGCAGGATCCCCAGTTCCAACCCGACCTTGTGGCTACCAAGTCCTATGCYGCCGCCGGCCTCTGCTCCTGGGTCATCAACATAGTGCGTTTCCACGAGGTCTTCTGCGAGGTGGAGCCCAAGCGGCAGGCGCTGAGCAAGGCGAACGCGGAGCTGGCGGCTGCCCAGGACAAGCTGGCCAACGTCAAAGCCAAAATTGCTGTAAGTGGAGGAGAATGAGGCACACTGTGACTTGGGCTTGGCCTCCTGCGGGACCTGGCGTGGACTTAGAGGTCCTAAGTGTTTGAATGGGGCTTCTCTTGCCACCCCTGTTTTTTAAGAGGGGTRGTTGTGAGGATCTGGTAGATTGTGGTCTTTTATCTCCTTGTCCTAGATGTTGCTGCTTTCTATAATTCATCTTTGCTGCTTCTGTCTTGTTTACTCCTTAATAAGAAGGATAATTTTTAATTCTTATTATTCCTAATTGTTAAAATATTTACCACGCTCCTCATGAGTCCTCAGAAGTCTTTTCATCTYAGAGCAACGCATGTCCTCAGCGTGCTATCTAGATGCAAGGAAAAGGAAACGGAGACTGGTTTAGCATATTTGTAACACAAAAAAAGCAGTAGGTTGGCTGGCCCCTCTATCTCTCAGCACAGTGCTGGTTAACAGTTATATTTTGCAGACTGAAGACTGCTGTAGTGGGATTCTAATAATTTGTTACGGCACGGCTCCCTGTTGGCATATCTTATGCATCGCTTATTCAGAATTTCAATACTTGCTTTAGAGTAGAGAAAAAAGATCTCTGAATACAAGAAATTACTGTGTGATTATAAGTGCGTTTCTGCAGACAGTAACTTCTGTGCTTTCTCCTCAGCATCTTAGAATTATCTTTCCATTAAAAACAGATTTTCCTCCCCATCACCTGCAGCTGATACCCAGTCATAGTGAAGGATGGAGAGCAACGAAGAGGTCAAAGCCAAGCAGTCCGTGGGATGGCAGCATAGCATCCCATCCCTCACTTTTTCTTCAGTTTATTTCCCACACAAGGCCATTTGTCACTTGCACTCCCAAACCTGCTTTCTTGGTGGTTGTTTGTTGGTTTGTTTGGTTTTTTTTTTTGTTTGGTTTTATTTTCAGATTTTACAAATCTGGGCAGCTGTGCAGGCCCTTTTTGCGATCAAAGGCTTCTTTGTGGATAGGCTTTAATACCGAACCTACAATTCATCCAAAATCCCCTCTMAAAGGTGCATTTTCAGCCCTGCTGTGTTGGTGCAACTGAGAAGTTATTATGTGACCTTAAAACGTCTGTCTGCACAGACCGACCAGCTACTCCAGCTGGATTCACCTGGACACTTACCTGTGTTACCTGTGCATCATAGCATTAGCCTCCTTGATATATCCTAGAGGTTATTCTTGGAATTATCACTATGCTTTTAATTAAAAATATATGAAATCTTCAGTAGCTTCTTTCCACTGCAGATAAAAAGGAAGAGTGTACTCGCAACCTGAAGGGGGAATGGATTTAGAGGTATTTAGCCTCTCGTTCTCTCATCTCAGATGTGAAATACGGCACTAGGGAACTGTTTGGATCCCTTTACTCTGCTTGTTTCCAAACCTTCTAATGCCTGGGCTTTTTTAAAGAAGTGGGATTTTGATAAAGCAAATGGAAATCTTTGGGGGGATTAATGGTACTCCACTGGAATACACTTGCAAAACTGACTATTTTAAGTGATTTTTTTTTTCCCCTCAGTGTAATGAGTAATGACATCATGCTCGATGTGCAGCATTTGTGGGAGGATGGGGAGATACAGCCTTGCAGTTCAAGCCAAGATACCTTGGAGAGTGTCACTGACTACAGCGGGGTCATGCTCTGAACCTGGCCCTGAGCTSTCGTGCACGTTTGGAGCAGTTAATGAAAAATTTTCGTCATCACAGATGCTAAGCACCTTTTTGTGCTGGGGAAATACAGCAGCTTGCACTATGGGGAAGCAAGATGGGTGTAGAAGCAAGTTGCATATTCACATTTACACACCAAATGTGTAGAATTTTTGTATGTTGCTATACAACCTTTCTGGAAGTGTAGGACCATACTGTACCTATGATCTTTTCTTAATAGGCTTCTAGGTATTTGCTGATCAGATCTCACGTGTGTAATGGCATTTTTATATATTTGAACATATTTATATATTCATACACATGAGAAGACAGAGACTATTTGTGTTATTAATCCTAAACCAATTTGAGGGAGACTGCTTTGAGTTCCTAAGCTAATGGAGTACTCTAGATATCCTTAATATAATCCTTTCCATTTTCAAGTTTGTYTCTAGTGCTTAGCTCAAGCAGTGTTAATTTACAGGCATTTAGCCTTAAACAGATTGCATTGGGTGCAGATAAAATCAATTATTACCTCTACTTCTCTTATCTCAAAAGTAAAATATTCCAAGAACTCATGGGAGCAGTTGATTTGCTTTAGATGAGAGCTGGTCTAAAGTACAGCTTTTTGTTTGTTAGTTTGTTTGCTATCAAACGAGGAGCACTGTAAGGTCCCAGGGATTTAGGTTCTTTGTGCAACTTCCCAGCCCTGGAGCTCTTTCCAGCCAACCTGCATGTGTGATGGCTCCATCTAAGAATGCATCTGATTGAGCTTTTCACCTGGAGGAGAACTGTCCTGTTATACACGCTCATGTAGTCTGAGGGGTTGAAGAACTTTATCGTGTGTTGTTCCCATCTAGAAATAGGATGTTAAAGATGCAGCCTGGAGATACTTCAAACGTATCTCCCACTATTCAGTGGGAGTTGGGATGGAGCTCAGCTAACCCAGCTTTTCAGGCTGCTAATGGTCTCTTTGAAGAGAGTAGGCACACTTGCCAAGCTTGAGAGTCCTGCAAGCYGGGCAAGTAGCAGGGATTTTTGTCCCTCAACAAGTCAGATAGCTTTTTTTCCTTAAAAATGTTCCAAAATTGTATTTTGAATAGGGATTTCCTTAAATACTGCTGTATTCTCCTTTCCTTCATATGCAGCGCCTCAATGAAAACCTGAGAAAGCTCACAGCCAAGTTTGAGAAGGCCACTTCAGACAAACTCAGATGTCAGCAAGAAGCTGAAGCTACAGCACGTACCATCTCCCTTGCAAATCGACTGGTGAGTATCAGCAGATGGAACTTGAACTGTATGAATGGAAGTTGTCAGGTGCCACTGAGATGCAAAGCATGTGCACAGTACATTACATCCTCTAATTTTTTTGAATACATTATATTTCCTGCATTGCAGCAAGTTTTAGTAATGAAAGGGATTTTGCRCTGGCTGTTTTCGTAGATCTGGGTAAGCTCTGTATGTATTTACAGAGAACTGCCTGGCTGTGCTCTCCTCAGCTCTCATCTTTTTCTTACTTAATTGCATGGTCGATTATTGTTTGGTCAAAAGTACGTCACCTAAAGATTGTATCTTTAAAACGAGGGAAGGAGCTTGTCATAGCATTTGTGGGGTTTAAAATCACACATAAAGAAAGATAGTGAAAGGGAAAGAAAAAAAGAAAAAAGTATATGTCCCCGTTATCAGTGCATCGATATGCATCAAAGTCTGTTGTATCTTCAAACTGTGTAGCCCAGCCCTGTATTGGGGCAATGCCCTTGTCTCTGTTTCACAGATAAGAGACTAAGAGATTACAGCTTCTGTGCACGCTGTCCTGGTAGCTGGAGTGCCAGCTCGCCACCTATTCTCTCCTTTTACTCCTTTATATTTTGGGTTTTGCTCTGGCTGTAGTCCAGAGCAAGCCAGCCCTGTCTCGAGCAAGGAGTCAAGGCTGTGGGAAGCCTCTGTGCTACCAGAGCTCTGCACCTTGCCCCCTTATGCTCAGTCTCTGGTGCAAAAGCTACTTCTGCTGGCATGGCTGATGGCAAAATAGTATTTCTAGAAATAATGCTGAAAGCAGATTTCTCTGCTCACTCATTTTTACCGGACTTTGGCTGTGTTGGGCAGGAATTTGTATGAAAATTAGTCATCCATCTTCATGGAGCTTGTAGTGATAGAGAGAAAAGATAACTAAGCAGGTAAGTTTTTGCCCAGCAYGCTGGAATTTGTGTTCGGTTCCCCATTTTTTGCCCTCAGACCTTCTTTCATGATGTTAGCAAATTGCTTTAGCCTGGATTTTCAAAGTGATTTAGATTTCTCAGGGGGGTTTCAAAAGAATCTGGGCACCTGAGAGAAAAAAAAAACTGCATCTATTGGGGCATCTTAGTGCTTCCGAAAACTGTGCAGCTTACCTGTCTGCAACCACTCCGTGTGCCTCCTTTGGAAAACAGGAGCACAGCACCTTGGTGGCACAGACAGCAGCTTCTCAGGCAAATGCAGACAGGACTGTGATACACTCAGATATGAAGAGTCAAAGACAAACAGCAGATAACTCCCTTCCTCTACTGATTTAGATCTCTTACAGGGAGCAAGTTTTAGGTGTTCATGTTCTTCAGGTTAAATCTCACTGAATGCTTCCGAAGCCTTTAATTAAAATGGGAAACTAGCATTTTAGTTTGAAAGAGCACTTTGTATTTCTAGGGAGGTTTTGTAGCGTGACTGTTTCCTTCTGTCTTTCTGCAACCGAGTAAAATCCTGTTTAACTGTAGCACGTGATGTGGAGGTAGATTGTAGTTCTGAGTCATTTATAAATCAGTAAATGCAAAATACAGAAAGAAAATGTTTCATGAAAAAAAAAAGCATAGAAATAATGGTTTGATTTTTTTTCCATATCTATTTTTTAACACTGAAGATAGCTTAATTTCATCTTGGTTGATACCACTGTAGCAAACAAACTGAATTCTTGGAGATACGTGATTAGAATGCAWATTTTTGTCTTAAAATGTAAGTCTTCATTCAGGTGTAACTTTGATAAGGAAATGCTTTATGGTGTTTGATGGGGAGGGAAGGGGACTTTGTTATACTACTAAAATTGTCCTTGAGAAATAAAATAAGAAAATATTTTTAGCAAGATGCATTGTCACATTGCATATGTTCTGTCATAACGAACATATACTTTAATAATCTACTGAAAGAAAGAATGTTGGTTCTGAAATRAAGATAAAACATTAAAATCAATTTTTAGAAACTCCCTTTTTTGACCAGAATTAAGATTTTCCTGATAATACCTGTAGTTTGATAGCACTGTGTTTGTTTTGTGGGCAGCACAGTCTGGGAAGCGACGATTTGGGTGTATATWTGCCTTTAAGCATGTTCACTACCTTACCAATTAGCTGTGACTTCTCACACACTTGGGGTCAACACATGCTTAAAAGCAGCATTTKTTTAAGTGTTTTGCTGGTGCTGGAGCCAGTTTTACTGTGAAATAATCTACCAAGTATTTCATTATACAGAAATGATATCGATGGATTATTGCATATGACAATTTAGTTACTTAGTCTTTAAAAGCTGTATATTTCTTTTCTTGTAAAACGCTTTGGGTGACCTGATGACTGCTCTCCAAAGAATATTCTCATTATAAGGGCAGTGTAATGAAGTCCCTATGTTGGATATTATGGTAACAAGCAAAGAAATGCTGAAGTCATTAATGCAATCTCAAAACAATTAAATACAAACTGCTTTTCGTACCACTCCTCTTTGGTACTGTGCAAACACAAATACTGCACTGTTCTTTCTTTCTACCAGTAGATGACACTGGACATTCCTACATTCATTTCAGTATTTTATACCAAAATGAGAATGTTCAGATGATTAGGTTTCAAATCTCTTGCTTGAAACTACTCCTAAAGAAGCAAATAGAAAATTGTTAAAGGAAAAAGGAGGATTAATTAGCATCTGGCCTGATCTTTGCGTTCAGAGAACTTGGTGGAATAGACTCGTTTGATTTTGGGGCAGATATAGGACATTATGTGAGTTTAGGCTTTGCATTTTTAAATAAGATTGTTATTTTTCAGTGCTACAACTCGTTACTGAAAATTAGAAGTCATTTTCATTTAAATTGAATTTAGACTTTTGTTCAAGTATGGTACATTGCCATAGTGGAGACTGAGGTTTGTCATAGCCTTCTATGAAAGTGTCRTAGCTCATGAAAGTGATGCCCAGAGAAATAGATTTGGAGAGCAGTTTTGCCTTGCTTTTGAAAGCATGGCATGTTTCCCTAAGCTGTATCCTCTACACGCACAGCTGGGAAGAGCTGAACTTCATTTTCTGTATAATTTGTCAGTGTTGCCTTCTTCCACCCACTTCCCAGACCTACTACCCAAGACCTCATCCCCCCTAGCACCAGGTGGGAAAAACATCATCATTTCAATGCTTTGGGTTGAAGAGTGAACCAAGGGAGATGAAGGGAAGCCTGATTTTTACATTCACTCTTGCCTTCCTTTTAATTTGGCATATTATGAAGATGACCTAGGAAACCAGTTTCAGGATCCAAGAGACCAGACCCAGGTAATGTTTAGTGATCTGTGAACCAGAAAAGGGAGCATGGGGTCTGTGGGGTGATACGTGTTAATGTTGCAGATGAAATTTAGTGATGGCAAGTGCCAAATAATGCATGCAAGGAAAATGAACCCTAATTATGCATTTACATCGATAGACTCTGTGGACTATCATCATTTAGAGAAGAGCTCTTGGACTCATTTTAGAGAGTTCTCAGAAACAGCAGTGTAGTACTCAGCTGGAGATAAAAAGGCAAACTGAATATTAGGAATTAGTAGGAAAAGGTTGGGGAAGAAAGATTAAATGATCATTATATCACTCCCCATCTATGGCGTGCCTATACCTTGGATGCTTCACACAGTGCTGGGTAGCCCATCTCAGAAGGCTGTAGGTGACCTAGAAAAAGTACAAAGAAGTATATAACCACTTCGGTTTGTGCAGGGAGGAAATGGATTATGACTCTTCAGTTTGGGAAAGAGCTTGTGTACGGATGGATGTGACAGAGCCTATAAAATCACGAATGAGATGCAGAAGGTGAATAGGAAATGATTGTTCACTATCCCCTATTACCAAAGAGCTAAAAGTAATCAAATGCAATGGTTTTAAATTTGCTACTTKCTAAATAAAAAGAATTCCAATGAGTTCTGGAGTCTATTGATGAAGACACTAGGGATTTCTTTCAGGTACTAAAACTGTCAGTAGTCTGACCCATATGAAGGAAAAAAAAAATAAAGAAAAGACCACCAGTATGTAAAGATGAAAATACGCTGGAAGAAATTAATTAGGAATAAGTAGAGAGGCTACAAGTATTAAAAAGATAGATCAGCAAAGACTTTGTAGTCTTTTAGGCTGAGTACTATGGGGGTAATGTGAGAACTGACCTTCTCAAGGATACAGGAGAAAAGACATACAGGTTTAAAAGAAGCAAAGTAAAGATGGTGGAAGTGAACTGCCATGTGTAATTAGTGGATTTGAGATTAAGACTGATCTATATATGGACCTAATATTAAAGTGTAATGTTTTATTTCTGTTTCAGCTAGCACACATAGGAACAGTTAGGCAGAGTGAGATCAAGGTCTGTCTAGTTTCAGCTAGACTAYAGCTGTGGTCTCAAGTCAATGTCTGGAAAGACCAAGAGCAGAATGGATATATTAAATACCCCCAGGAATTTCTTGACTTTTCATGTCGTACTTCAGTGAGCATGGGAGCATATGTAAGGCAAACCATAAGATGGAAAAAAAAGGAAATAAAGGAAATTCATGCAAATGAAGAGGAAGCATAATTATAGTTGAATTAACTGGATCACCTGGAATAGTAATGGAATACAATTCAATAATGCAAGGTGCTGCCTTGTAATTATGGACTAAGAGTAGACATTTGCATCTTAAATTAGGAGCTCATTGGTCAGGACCACCAATGAGGACCACTTGAGCATTATCTATAGAGGCTTTGCCTCACGAGTGATACAGCCACAAGAAAGACATATTGGAACAGGTTTATGGCAGAGCTTGAGGATGGAGAGGGGAATATATAATGTGCATCTTCTTGTGCTCTTAGAGTTAAACTGCTTAGAGAGCAGTTCCCTCAGTTTCTTAGAAATGGTCGGCTTTGTCAAGGCAGGAAGGCCACCAGGGATATCTTACTGGTATTTATTAGTTCTTCTGTTCATCAGAATAAATGATGTGGAAAAGGTAGGGAGTAAGCAGGTTGCGTAGTTTAAGAACATGAATACAGGAAAAAGATAAAGACTGTCTAGAAAGAATTGCAGAAATAATGTCAAATGATGGAGAAAGAAAATACTAGGAGAAATGCAGGATAGATAAATGTGGTGTACAATGGAAAAAATTAGTTCTCATTTTACATATAGAGTGAAAGATACTGAGCTGGTTATTGTGTAGGAATTAAGTGTGGGGAGTTGGAGTTCTGTGATTAACTGAGCACTGTGTTCCCAGAGGGAAAAAAAGAACAAACTCAAATACCAAACTGAAATTTGAGTGTTAGGGTTTATTGGCTAAAGAAGAGAGAACAAAACAAAAGAAAAAAACAGAACAAAAAAAAAATCACAAGCTTAATGTATAAATCCATCCTGAATAAATTTTGAACATGCAACTGTTCAAAATATGTCTGTCCCCTCTGCTACCTCAAAAAGATATAATAGAATTGGAAATGATGCAGAAAAAGGTAGCAGTAAGAAGAAACTAGATGATCAAGATTGGATCATCTGATAAAGGTAAAGATTGCAAGGACATGAGGATTTGTACAGAAGTTCTTCAGCTTTGGAAGGAGACAGTAAAAATGGTAGCAAGGGCTTTGAAATAAAAGAGAGATACGGAGAAGGTGAAACTTAAATGATCACTCACTGTTTTTACGTTGTGAGAATGAGTACTAGCAAATGAAAAGGCCAGGCAGCACACAAAAGGAAGAACTTTTTACTCAAGCTAAAGTTAAACTGTGGATTCTAGGCCACAAGATGCTGTAGATGCTAGAAGATTAGGTAGTTTCTACAGGGAACTGCACTCTGTCATGAAGTAAAAAATTGAGCCGTGCCGATCAAACACAAAGTCATMATCTCTGTTTCAGAAAGTCCTTAAACCTCCAGTTGCTGGAAGCTAGGAGGCTGCATCAGGATATTATCACCATATGCTTCCTTGGGTATTCTTCAGAAGCCATTTGCTAATGACTGCTGTSAGCAGACAGGATGCCGAGGGCAGAGGACCTTGGGCATGACCCAGTACAGCTGTTCCCGTGGTTATATATTTCAGAGTGAAGCTGGAGGAATTCTGCTTTCTTAATCCATCAGAATATATCCCCAAGAAAATACTTGCTGTCTATAAAAGCATCTGGAGGTAAACATGAGGGAAGAAGGAGAGCCATTTAAGCTAGAGGATGGTGTCTGCACCAGAATTAATGGTATAAGATGGCCAARAGTGTAAACTTAAATTGGAAATTAGATGTCGTCTCCTAACAACCAGAAAGCAGTAGGATTCTGCTAGGAGCAGGGCAAGTCAAGTGGGAATGTGCAGCTGTGTATGTATTGTCTTTCTGTCCTGAGCCTTGCATTTCGTAAATCAGCTCAATATAGCAAAATAATCCAAACTGAAGGGAATTAATTTTTCCAAGTGTTTGTGAGGCATTTCACTGGAATTTGTATTAGATCAGATCCTATTGAACAGTTTTCTGATGACCTGGGAGAAGGCACTAGTGTCATAATAATTACATTTTATGAAGCTCTTCAATTGGGGAAGTTTGCAAAATGTAGAGAAGAGCAGCTTCTAGGTTGTTTTTGGKTTTTTTTTCCCTCATAAGAAATGAGAAATAACCCCAAGTACAGGCAGACTGTACTTGGAAGAACTGTAGAAAGTGCTAGGTGGCAGCTATTGATAGAGGCCTGTAAAACAGGGTCAGTTTGTAAACTGTGTGATTGTTTCCAGRGAAGCCTTACATCAGGAGAGTGATTTATGAATTTGACATAAGCTTCAGAACTGTAAATATCAMAATATATGAGGTCAAGTTAAAACACTTTTGGATTCCTATTTACCTGAAGGATATACATCATTCAGATTTTCAAATTGTATTTCTCGGTTACTAAGACTAAAATCTTCTTGAAAATGAATAATAAAGGGTCTCTAGGGTGTCTTATAAACCCACATGACTGCAGGAATTAGGGACCAGAACATATCAGTGATCAAAGATGTTAGCCATGCATATAGAGATATCTCCTACTGCTTATGAAAAGTGTCCATGAACAAGTGCTTGCAAGCAGAATATTAGTGAAAATAAAAACAACCAAAGAGGGCTATGATCACATATGAAATGGCAAACTGCCACATAACTGGGATAATAGAAAAAAAAAAATAAAAAGTGTTGGAGGGTTTAACGAGATGTGAATCTGTGGCAATAGGGCAATTACCACTTTGTGTAAAGACACAGAATTTTTATACAGGTGTCCTTATGCGCATTCGTAATAGAGAAGTGATAGATCATCACTTGATGATTTTCAAATGAGGTATGAAGCAGGCAATTCAGATTAGGTTGTACAGCCTATTTCGGTGAATAGGAGCAAGGGTTTAGCAAATGACGGCGTATTTGCCATCCTCAGGTTCTAAACAAATAACATTTAAATTATACAATGAGGACATGCARTGAGTCTGGATACTGATTGTACTGTTTGGAGAACCACTGTAATAACTGCTTTYATGTGGGAAATTCTAGGTCAAGGGATTGGCCTCTGAGAATGTGAGATGGGCTGAAGCCATAAAAGATTTCAAACAGCAACAGAGCACCTTGTGTGGAGATGTCTTACTGATTACRGCCTTCGTCTCCTACCTGGGATACTTCACCAAGAAATACAGGCAAGATCTCATGGATGGACTCTGGAAGCCTTATTTGCACCAGCTGAAAGTAAGCCCTGCTTTCTTGGAGAAACAGTCATTACTGGTTATTACAGGGACATAAATTCTGGTGTGCACAGGAGATCTCCCAAATGAGGTGCTCCCCTTGAGCCCCTGCCATGTTGGGTTGAGAAGGAGGACATAGTCATGTTTGATTCACTGCTTGTAGTTTCTTGCTCCTTGGTAACCCTAGAAAAACTCCAGACAGTCCTTCATGCTGGACATTAGTTCTGTTCATGCTGGCTCTGCCTCTCAGTGGGTTTCTCTGCTGTCTTGCTGCTCACATTGGAGACAGGTATATTTCAAACTTGTTTAACTAAGCTTAAATAATTTTTGCCAGTTCCYGTCGTGTATCAGTAGATCCAAATACTCAGCCTCCTGCAGGATTGAGCTTTCTGTGCCTTTCTGTGCAGTATCTATAACAATACATTGTAGATCCTGATTTAAAAAAAMMAAAMMAAAMAAAAAGCCAAGAGATTGTAAATAAGGCAGCATTCAATAGACTAGGCAGTCTATTGAATGCTGCCAAAACCAGAAAGTTGAGAAAAGCAGCAAGTTCCATAGGATGGGAGAGGGGGGAAAAAAAATCTGCATTTTTTAATACTAAGCCAAGAACATAGTTTAAAAAAAAGAAATTACTACAAAATAATGGCCTGACTTGTGCTTAGAAATTTCAAGGAAGTGCCTGTTTTCCGTTCAAAAATGGAAGGCCTCTTCTCTTTAGGTAATTATTGCAGATACCTTACTGGTTGCCACGTCCAGAAATGGCCTCCCCTGTCAGAGACGTGTTTCTAGAACTGTTAATGCCACTTTGCAGTACAGTAGCAGGCGTATGAGGGTGTTAATTATATTCTTCAAAGCTGTCATTTCAAAGACTTTGTACACTTGGAAGTGTGATCTAAACTTGTTCTGTTGCGTTGAGATGGTTTGGTGCGCTTAGCACACTGGAGGCAAAAATTTTTGTGTTTTCTGTATAATTTATGTTTATTCGCAATAGCAGTGGAAGAGCTTTTAATCCTTGATCAAAACTATCCTGTAAAATGGCAAAGCACTGCTAGAGAAGACTGCTCAGTTTTTAATTACACTGAATTTTCTTGAATTGGTCTACTTGTTTGTCTTTGGAATATATATCGGATTGCTCTCACAGCTTTGTGCTGACACTCCAGGAAACGTTTCTGCTTCCCTTCCAGATCCCAATCCCTGTGACTCCGTCTTTGGACCCTCTGAGCATGCTGACAGACGATGCCGACGTAGCAGCTTGGCAGAACGAGGGCCTGCCAGCTGATCGGATGTCCACAGAAAATGCCACCATCCTCACAAACTGCGAACGCTGGCCCCTCATGGTGGATCCCCAGCTACAGGGTATTAARTGGATCAAAACCAAGTATGGGGAAGATCTCCGACTGATCCGAATTGGGCAGAAGGGGTAAATATGAGCCTTATCCCATAATAATATCTTCTCATGCCTGTCTGTCATCCTGGATGAATAGAATATGTTTGACTGCAGCCATCTGAGCAAATTACATTGAGGACAACTCTCAAATGTATTTGTACATTAGCTGTTTATTCATTACCAAAATGATAGAGATTTCTCATTAAATAGAGGGGCTGTTTAGTGCTTGGTCAAGTTACCATAGCAACTCCTCAAAAAGAGAGTRTGAAAAGAGAGATCTGCTGGGGGCTGGGCTCTGTGTAGGATTGTGGCATCGTCCCTCAGGCTCGTGCTAATGTGTTGTCACCCAACTCGGCTTCAACAAGGTAGGGGAGTAGGGCTGAGAAGCAGAGAGGGTCTCGTCTTGGCAGGTGAATTTGATCTGAGGGTCACCATGCCCTGAAGCCCAGATGGACTAAGTCAGTAATTGGGACTCGCTGCTGGCATGGAATGGACCCGTAGTCACATCCCCCTTTGGGCCTGTGCCCTGAATTTTATTGATGATACAGAGCAAAACATCTGCAACAGCTGAGAATGACACAAAAGCTGGAGAGTGCATGTAGATTTGTGGATGTTTGGCTCACTCTGTGTTGGAACACTTTCTTGGCACTGCCTTTGAGGTCGACTGCTAYCTAAATTAATGTAAAATGCTTTGAGACTCAGAAGAAAGTGCTTGATGATCCGACTGATCATCAGGGTTCACATCTTCTCAACATATTCCTCTAAAGGCCAGCTATTTGTTCTGAACTTCTTCTCTCATCTCCTTCTATAGTCACTGAGAAAATCTGGCCCTCCCAAAGAGCCATGCAGCTGAACCAGTCTTAGAAACCAAAAAAATGATGGGTTCAGATACTTCTGGAGGGTAAGAGCACCTGTCTGGCTTAGACCAGGAACCGAAGTTTTTAGCCAGGTGAATTAGTTGGGGTAATTACTGTGATAGTGTAACCATGTCTAGAGAGCATCATCACTGCCCATCCAAAGTTTTTCAGTCCTTTTTGCAGAAAAGCAAGTTATGCTAAGTGCAAAGCAGCCCTGAAGCAGAGAGCACAAGCATTTGACCATGCCCTTCCCAAGAGAAAGCATCCTGATGCAGAGCAACCTTGCTTTGAAGTTAAGCAAAGTGCAGTGGGGTCAAATTCTCTTGTAAAAGAGTCACCCCATCCTAATGTCTSAACTTGAAACTTATTATTTTGTGCAAGCTAATCTCTAGTGGCTTATCTGGCCTGTGTTGTTCATTGCTGTCCATCTTCTTGGACATTATTAGTTRTCCTTGAAAGATCTGAGATCCAACTCTTTCTTTGCTGGACAGCCAAGACTACCGGTGCTGCCTCCCACCTCACAGGCAGTATCTTGCCAACACTTCCTCTTTTGCAAGGTCTGGTGCATGTGTGGAGCTGCTGTTGCATCCTCTAATTTCTGCACGTGCTGCACTCCTTCCAGCAGAACCTCACTCCAGTGCCTCCTTACCATTTCCATAGGTATTTGGACATGATGGAACGAGCCATTGCTGCGGGAGAATTGGTTTTGATTGAAAACCTGGAGGAATTTGTGGATCCAGTTTTGGGGCCCTTACTGGGTCGAGAAACGATCAAGAAAGGAAGGTAAACTTCTGGGACACTGAATGGCATGGATGCCTCCATGCGTGCCATGCTCTTCTCTGCCCATTCCCTGGTCAATGGGTTCTTTATGCCGCTTTGTCCTCTTTCTTTGACCTCGATTTGTGGGTGTTCGTATGAGACAGCACTAACAACCTGCCTCATGGGTAATTCCATCATAAGATGCTTTTGATATAAAACTAGTTTATTTTTTCTCTTTATTATGTTGGACAGAGCAATTCAGATCTTGTGTAGAGAGAGAGATCTGCAATTCTTCCCTCTGTATAGTATCCTTGGCATCTGTAATTGGTTATCTTGATGCTAAATTTTTGCCAAAGTGTCTATTGCAAAAACATATAACTTTCAATTTTAGCAAACACTGTACCCTGTTTAGGAATACCGTTGCAGATTTAAGTATTAAGACTATTGCAAGTATTTCTCACTGTGGGGAAGCTCTTTGTGTCAGTTTGGAGGAGTTTCAGAGATGGGCAATAAGTGAGTTGACTTTTTTCTTCTTGTATGCAAGCAAAATGATTACATTTCTGGAATATGCTCAAGTAATGTCAGCAAATAAAACACTGGTCAGTGGTCTGTACTGAACTTGATTCAGAAACTCTTTTGATGTTATTTCACTGGTTTGCACATTCTGGAGTCATTGTCCTTTAGAAGGGTATATGTCTCTTAGATTTTTAAAAGTCTCTGCTGTTAATAGCTTCACAGTGAAGAGCAGCACAGCATGGGCTGACCTCTGGGACTGCAGCAGTGGCTCTCAATACAGTCCTGCTTTTGACTTTGATCATTAAAAATAAATAAATAAAAATGTCTATTAAACTCTGGATTTCATTTTCCTTAAGTTTCTCAGAAGTCATTTTCTTGTGATTGAACTCTCATAAAATATCTTAGGACACTGTAAACTTCTGGTAAAGGCAGGCTGTCCAGATTTGCTGCAATGGAAGGAATCGTGAGAAATGCAGCTGGGTCTGGCTTGCAGCCGTGAGAGTRAAGGGGAAGAAGCATTTCAAAGGGAATGATATTCCCAAATGTAAGGAATAAAAACATTTCAAAATCAAGCAGAAGTGTTATGACACTTGAGTCCCCCACTTCACTCAGACGCTTCAATTGCAGTGGAAAAACTGGATTGTTCCCTTTTGGGAGTCTGTATCTTTATTCTCAGAATTCACTCCCATGTAGCACATGTTATTTAAGAAGGGGAAAATAAGCCAAAAATATTTTTTCCTTTGACTTCATATTTTCCAGGACAAGTTAAAGCCCCTCTTCTTCGTTTTAGACCTTAGGCGTTCATTTATATAGGAAGAAGTCAGTAGTCCCATAGCTGGAGTCTCTTGAAATCAAGTCTCTGGGCACTATTTTGGAGTTCTCTTATGAGCTACTTATGTTTCATGATCTCTGTGTCTCAGTTTTTCAACTGTAAAAAATGCAATAGTGACAGATATAACCAAAAAGATACTTGATGGGTTTATGTCTGACTAGAAAATGTATTGATATTCCTGTGCTAATTCTGATCCTGTGATCTACCTGTACAGGTAGGTAATAGTGGAACTGCTTCAGGTAAGCATCACTGCAGTTTGCATGAGTACTGGCATGTGTAGAGCAGGCTTGAAGGACATTTACATCAGGACATCTCCAGTTTCTCTTTTCTGCTGGTTCCTGTGGGTTTTGCCAAACTTATGTGAACAATATTTTGGTCTTTGTGGCTCAGCCTTCCTGCTTTATGAAATACAAGCATGGTATCAGAAAAGGAAAATAGGAAGAAAATAGACTTTCCAGAGTAATCTTTTCTCCCACATATGGCTGGGAGCCACTCTTCAAAGTCAGCTTCATCTCTGAAGCCCCTGCAATCACAGAGGCAGCCTAATTGGAGTGAGCAGCTAAGGCAGTTTCTGTTGTGGCTAATTAAAATCTCAATGCCAGTTTTTTTTTTGTGTGTGTGTGTGTGTGTGTGTTTTTCCCTCCTTCCATGTTACTGCAACTTTAGAAAGCTCCATGGCCCCCATGGAGAGGCAAGGATGATCCATGCTTCAAGCTGACCACAGCATACCAGAAACTCTGAGCCTTCTCCATCAGGCAGAGCTGGAATTCAGGGGCAACACTTGGGCTATTTTATCTTAAATGTTTCAGGCAGGTCCAATTTTAAATACTCTGTGCATTAAAAATGATTTTTGTCCTGAGAATACTGTCAATCTCCTGCTAATAGATTGATTGGCTTACTGATATTTAGATAGAAATATCTTGGAAGAGATCTGCAGACATACATCTTTTAATCATTCCAGGTACATTAAGATTGGCGACAAGGAGTGTGACTTCAACCCTGCTTTCCGTCTGATTCTTCATACAAAGCTGGCAAACCCCCATTTCCAACCTGAAATGCAGGCCCAGTGCACCCTCATCAACTTCACCGTCACGCGAGATGGCTTGGAGGACCAGCTGCTCGCTGCGGTGGTGAACTTGGAAAGGCCCGACTTGGAGCAGCTCAAGGTCGGTACCTGGGAGTTTTTAAATATTTAAAAATAAGTATAATTTCATGCTCAAGGGTGCAAAAACTATTCAGGTCACCATAAAACAGGAGATTTCCCTTAGAATATATATATATAGAGATTTTTTTTTTCATGTGTCTTCTAAGTATTTTGGACTTACTTAAATTGCAACTTCAAGGGTTTTTTTTCACTAAAGCGGCCTCTTATTCCTTTCGGAAATGGAAACAGAGGTTCTCAGTATGTAATTTTTCTCTAGACTTAACAGATTTAATTTTGGAAGTAGGATTAGCCTCATTTAACTTTAGGCATTTATGCTATAGGATCCCACTGTCAACACTGTGTGACTAGAATTGATTTTTTTCTGGTGTAGTTCTTCCTCCCACTTGTTTATAACAAGCCAAAATGTTAGGTTTTTGTTTTAGTCTTGAGGCGAGTTGTCATAAGTTGCTATAAGTTGTTACAAGTATGGCTCAGTTTTAAGATAACTTTTTAAAAATAATCCTCTCTGCTAAAGGCATCTTTAGCACGGTAAAGAAATAGGTATATTACTAAATATTTACTGAGAGTGGGAATAGATTTATATCTCATGTTCAGCCAGGCCAGTCTTGTAGCAATCTCTTCACTTAATGAGGTTCTCGGGCACATTAGCTGTRAAGCCTTAATGATGCATTTAGTTTTAAAAGGATTCATGTGCTAACAAGCCAAAAGATGGTATATAAATGTGTTATGTGCTGATTTAATGAGCAAGCCCATGCCTGTCTAGCTAGGACATTGAAAGTCCCAAATCCTCTTGATTGGACAATATGTTCATCAGCAGTTTGTAGATGCTACAAACAGACACCTATATCTACTTGCTTATTCTAGATGGGGTTGTATAGGATGATTAAGTTAGTGGTGTCATTAAGTGAAGTTTAGGAGTTTGTTTCTTCCCTGATATAACATGCATGGCAAATACATTAGTTTGTCCTTAGAGTGGTTAATAACCTAATGAAAATTGATCAAACGTTATTAGTTCAAATAAAACTTATACCAAAAAGCTTCATACAGATGAAATTGTTACACGAAGATACAGTTCACTAATAACTACTAATATCCACCTTGATCTTTGAGGTTGTGCCCACCCTCCCAGCRTCCCTAAGATCTATAGCTTCAGTCTTCCCCGGGCAGAACTCGGTATGGGATGATTGCAAGTCATCAATATCCTTCTATAGGAAAACCTGGACGTCCCTGGGAAGGTCCCTTCTTCTTCGTCATTCTTGGCATCCATCTAGGGACATTACTCTATGTTTTCTTAACACGGTTCTCAAGATGGCAGTTCTGTCCCCACTGACAGAGAGTGACAATTTGAAGATCCATCAGTGAAGAAAGAGTGAACAGCGGAGAAGGTCCTGGAAAAGGCTGCAGGGTCACAGCAGTTACACATCTGAGCTGGGAAGGGGCTGGGAGTGAATCCTCGCCACACTGACCATTTCTCCATTTCTCCTCGCCACACTAACTATTTCTCCATTTCTCTTTTRTGAGGGAATGAAGATTTGAAAGCCCTCAGAGTAGTAACCTGTTTCCTGGGATTCACAGAGTTATATATCAGCTGTGAAATAAGAGATAATGAGTTCCACTGCAGAAATGAGAAATGATGACCTTGCTACTGCTGGAAACAATAGCATGATAAAGCTGCAACAGATGTAGGCTGTTGTGGGAAATACAGCATTGTACCCACTTCTGAGGGCGTGCTTCAGCAATTGTGTGGTGATTACAAGCCATTGGAACAAAAACCACACACATCCTCATTAATAACTGCAAGGCTTACTGTCCATGGTCTGGAATAATAGCTTGCTAAATGTCATTCTTGAGGCATGCTCTGCTTGAATGATGGGAACATGCACAAAATTAGCCATGTTAGTTTTCTGTTTCAAGACTTGTAAAATATTTACCACTGTGGGCAAACTCCTGTGTGTAATGCCTAAGGAATAGGTCCGTAGACGCAAGCATTTATAGCTGAAATACCAGTAAACTGCACGCTTCAGTGCACATGTTGCTGAAGATTTGGCTTGACATTAACATGAAGTGAGTGTGTGTGCAGCAAGTGTATGAAATTTCAGCCCAGATATTGAAAGATGAGTTGCTAATGAGCTGGTTAATCTGCTTGAAAACCTCTGACAACAGAACAAATACTGCCACCCCCTCCCCATCTCCCGCAATGTGTTAGGGACTGGAAGAAACACRGGGAAGTTGGACATGTCCTGTTTCTAAGGACCTTGTGGCTGCCTGGGAGGTATGGWTCCAGGTTTTCTGGAAGCTGCCTTGGGATCATTAAATCACTTGGCTTGTGACACTGATGCTACCATCTGACAGTCAACATGGCCTAAAACCTGTTTTAATTCCACTCTCTCTCCTACCTTCAGATACCAGGCTTATTTTCATAGCACTGAGAAACACTATATTGCAAATATAAGTCTTTCAGTTGTGTCTTTTAAATAAAATCTGGGGATTTAAAGCTCGGTGTGTCATACAGCAGTGTTTCACATACTAGGATGTTAGTGTTTGGATTCATTTATGTAGAGAAGTCATCCACGTTTATACATTAGCAGCATCCGAGGCAGATGCATTGCTTTGCCACAGGATGTTTTCTTTGATAATGCTAAAAACAGGCATTCAGAATAAGACCACATAATAGAATAATATAATGTACCTGCAATCCAGGAAAGATGCAGCTTCCCTGAGCAAACACAGAGAATAGGACAATCACATTTTCGCAGAAGAAATCCTGCTTTCAAGGATCTTTTTAGAAGGGAGACAGATGAGAGTCTTTAGTTCCACCRTGAACAGTGTTAATCACTGGTAGTACTGCAGAAGAGGCAGAAATAGAGCAAGTTGCTGGGAAGAAGGGAGGGAAGCCTTGCAGAATGAAAACCGGAAGAATTTGCACCATCATTCAGAAGATCTGCCCTTGAAGCAAGGCAGTTGCTGGCCTGTATCTGCTTGGCTGTCTTTTCACTGAAGTTGCAGTAGAGTGAAGGGAGTCCTTGCCTGGACAGCTTCTAGCACAGAGGGCCACTGATCCAAGAAGGATCTCAAGGCCAGAATGCAAGTGGGAGCAATCAAGTAAGATTTTGACTTTGCTTGGAGCTCTAAGCCAGCAAGAGTCTACTGTGGGTTGTGCTTAGCCCTGGACACAGGAGAACATGCTATCGCTTTTGCCACTAGCTTTTAGTCCCATGGTCTTCATTGCCAATGTGATTGAGACTGCGATGCTGGGGAAGGGCAGAGGTCTTTTCAGTGGTGGCCAGTGACAGGACAAGGGGCAACTGGTGCAAGTTGCAACACAGGAAGTTCCATGTCCATGTGAGGAAGAACTTCTTTACTGTGAGGTTGACAGAACCCCGGAACAGGCTGCCAAGGGAGGCTTTGGAGTCTCCTCTGGAGGTCTTCAAAACCCACCTGGATGCCACCCTGTGCCCCAGGCTCTGGGTGTCCCTGCTGGGGCACAGGGTTGGACTAGRTGATCTCTAGAGGTCCCTCCCAACCTTAACCATTCTGTGATTCTTTAATCCTGTCTACAGGCGGAGGTGAGGCAGACATGTTTATCCTTAGCCTTCCTGCGTAGGACCATCTAGAATGACTCAAGTCTGAAAAAATAGATGCTTCTGAGAAGAAGGCACAGGATGTGTATGAGAGGTAGTTTCCTCCTGATTCATTTCTATCATTTTAATATATTCCTAAAGAAAGGACTTATTCATCCTCACACTTTCAGGGTTTCTCTGAGTGAATGGTGAGTTGGATAGGGAGAGATTTCTGGAGCTCGGCCATATCCAGGAATCAGAGATAGCCGGAGTTGGTCTGTGAGCAATGCTGGACTGTTTCAAACAGTTAATTAGAAGCTCCTTCCCATATAGAGATGATTAATCCTCTTTTTTTTTTTTTTTTTTTTNTTTTTTTTTTTTTTTTTTTTTTTTTTTTTTTGTGGCTAAACTAAAACTTTCTGAGTTCATTATTTGCAGTCAGACCTCACAAAGCAACAGAATGGATTCAAAATCACCTTGAAAACGTTAGAGGACAACTTGCTGTCTCGACTGTCATCAGCATCTGGGAACTTCCTAGGAGACACAGCGTTGGTGGAGAACTTGGAGATCACTAAACAGACAGCTGCAGAAATTGAAGAGAAGGTAAAAAGACAAAGTGAGAGCCCAGAGAAAAGCCTGCCTGTGATGTTATCTTTAAAGATTTACTGGTGAAACATAGCTTCTTTAATATGCTCATCTCTATTTATTCTGCTGCACAAAGAGTACAAAGCAGTATAAATTGAAGCACTCTCTGTTCTGGCCATTTTCAAGCAATTTAATTCTTTTGGGCTAGTGTATGTTAAATGGCCTATTTAAGACAACGAGAAAATGGCAGTGCCTAATGCAAAGATAATAAAATTTACACACTGTATCAAGGCTGATTTAAACTATTCCAGTGTAATACAGTGGTCTTTTATTTTTTCCTTGAATTATTTCTGAATATATCACACTTCCTCAATTAAGCTTGATTTTAGTACCGACTAGGGACTGAAATCTGTTGAGTTTGGTGATCCAGAGCAAATCTGCAAAAATTTGGTATTTCCTACCCTTCAGTTCCTTAGGTTGTAAATCGGCTTTATCATTAGCTCTGTAGTGTCAGTGCTGTCACTACCCAGTCTGCCTCGCTGGCTATGCTGTGACTAGGTAAATGCAAAACATTTCTATTCTATCATTTATGGAATGCAAGAAGTGTGGCTGTGATACCAGGACCACAACTGGATCCTTCCATGGCCATCCTTGCCTGCTTCCCTTCCCAGTCCCCGCATCTTTATAGCCCAGCCCTGGGCCTTCTCCAGCATGACGACCTGTGCTGCTCAATAACGAGAATCCATATTCAACACCAGAAATAGGTGGGTGATTCATGGAGGTGCTTGTTTCTGTCTTCTGACTGTAAAGACTGCTCTCTCGCAGCTGTTGGAGCAGTTGGTCTTTCAGAAATATCAGCTTAGCCTTGGACAAGATAGGGGAAGGAGACAGCATGGAACCATGGAATGTAAAAGGGTATCTTGCCTGACTACACGGGACATATGGCCTCTATTTACTGGATGTTTCTGTTCTACAATAATGACACATCTAGAAATGCAGGAACATTTGGTATTGTGCATAGTTATAATTGTGGTACAGCTGTGAAGAAACACACATTTCTGTTTATGAATTGAGCTAGGATCTTTGCAACACCTAGCCTACAAAAATTGCCCTGGGCCTGAAACCTAATTGTAGGAACCTTTGAAGACATTCTTGGAGGGAACCTAGAGATTATGAAATAATGGATTGTCAGAATGTGCCAACAGACACAAGATATGGCTCCAGATCCCAAGATACATTGGCGGTTCATAACAGACAGAGACCTTCAGTGAAAAGACTTGCTAATRCACCAGCTAGGTATATCCTTACTAGCTCAGTTGGTGGCCTAGGGAGACTCACGTTAGGCATTTTTGTGTGGTCCGTGTCGTGCTCTGCAAGCTTGTTTGGCCTATGCTGAGCCTTTTCCTGCCATGTTCTCGTTGCATGGTTCGCTGAGCTAGCTCTATCAGCGCTGACATGTGAACACGTACCTGCTCTGCGAGACATTTCTGACTGTGCTGAGACAGAGCCTCACATAATCCCCGTGAGGCTCAAGGATGTCATTTTATGCCACTGAGGTAGGATGAAARAACAAACTTCAACAGGACAGAGATGATAATGGGGCAGTGTAACTGCCAGAAGGATTTTTACCGTATCCATCATAGCAGTTATGCAGACACCTGGCTAGCAAGGTAAAGGTGCATTAAATGTTGGGGAAGAAAAGCAGSAAATAGCTGTAAATTACCCATTCTCAGCCGTGGGATATGTGACCCGCTTCTTGTCCTGGTTTCTTGGCCARTGTTGACTCTGCACCAGGCTGCAGGCAGTCAGGGGCCTCGCTGCTCTCACCTTTCTGAAGTGAGAAAGATGGACTCAGTTTAAAAAGATGTTTTCACAGTTGTGTTGACCCTGCATTTTCCTCACAGGTCCAGGAATCCAAGGTGACAGAAACAAAGATTAATGAGGCCAGGGAGCACTACAGGCCTGCAGCAGCTCGGGCCTCCCTGCTGTACTTCACAATGAACGACCTCCGTGCTATCCACCCCATGTACCAGTTCTCTCTGAAGGTACTGTTTTCATAGGGACATCCCCGCTGCTCGTGGCTGTGCTAGCTGCACTACTTCTTTCTCTTACTAAGGCTAAAAAAAAAAGTGTTCTTGGGCTTCTTGAAGTTTTTGAAGTTTTGTTTAAAAAGGTGGTCCAAGCTAATCACTTCTGTTGCTTAGGTTTTATGGAAAAGTGTCCTCTATTTTTTTTTTTTTTTGTAATATATCCCCTCACCCATGTATTACCTGCAACATGGCCTGTGGTAGTGTTTGAAATGGAAGAAAACCTCGTCGTGTGCTTGATGCTTTCAGTGCATCAGTGGAATGCATCAGAATTTCCATCAGTAGAAGAAAGAGTGTTTCAGCAGTGTCTGAAAAGTTTAAGATCAGTCTGAACATCATAAGGAAAGGTTTCTCCATATTATAAACAAGTGTGGGCTGAGGCCTCAGCCCACACTTGTATATATACATACATATACATACATATACATACATATACACATACATATTGCCATACTGATATCTGTCTCCTCATGTCTACATTTGTCAATCATCTCTACTGTAGCTGGTCAGGTTGGAGTCAGATTAGATGAGCATTAATTAACTCTTCTTTCTTTCCCTTTGGTTTATTTCTGATAATCATTCACTTCTGCAACTGAACTAAAGTCTTGTGGAAAGTCACGGCTTGACTTAGAGCTGCATTGACATTCTTTATTGCTAAAAAACCAAGAAGCTTTTTTCTTTTTCTTTTTGCAAGGCAAAACTTTGCAAGTAGTTTATCTTTTCCATATTCACAACCTTCTTGGCCTAGCAGAACAAGATTAGCGATGGATTTAAAAGACATCCCCTGGGGAAAGCGCCAGCAAACTATATTTTTTTCTATCTAGTTTACATATTTATACACAGGGATTTTACACAGTATTTGGAGTAATGCTGTGCTCCATCAGTTAATCTTTTCTTTATATTTACATCAGTTCTGTATCTGTGATGTCATCAGAGTCATAACAACTGTGCAGGTATTTCGTAAATTCAGGAATTGCCTCCGCACTTAAAAATTATCAAAGGCCTTGATATTGAAACAGTCCTTGTTTTCCAAATAAGTCAATATTAAAACATCTTGTCACAGTCTAAACACCCTCCTCTCCAAACAAGAACACATCATTTAGAGATATATTACTACTTTATACACAAAAGGCAGATGATTCCTGCTTCTGTCACTCCAGAGTTTCCCAAGCAGCTGGAATCCGTCCTACTTTTACTGTAACTACAGTTAACTGAACTTTTCAGGTAGTCCACAATATGATGTGAACTCGAGCCCAGACTTGAGGCTAGTGTCCTTGTATGCTTGGCGTGAGAGGAAAAGCAATATGGKCATGACGTGACCCAACACTACCTCTCAGAGTGGGCTAGTGCAACCACTTATCTACAGTACAGAGGAGTCCTGATGCACAAACTCTTTCACATGCTCTTGCCACAATGTCGTGTGGCCATCAAACAGTTAAGCAAACTCATATCTTTTCTGTAAGAGTTCTTAGATTAGAAGGTCAGGTGGGCTTTATGGATGTGCTAGCAATGTGGATCCTGGCCTTCCTCTGCACAGCAGCGTTTGCTCTGTAGCACAGGGGCATCTTAGCTGTGAAGCTAAGAGATATCTATCTATCTCCTTCGGAGAACATTTCCTCTTGGAGATGATCCTGGAGATCATTTCCAAGATGACAGATTGATTTAARTGCTAATTATTGTTTTTCCTGGTGGTAGGCTGAACTGCTCAAATCACAGGGCAGCAGAGCCTAGTGGGAATCCATCAGCTTTTATGGGAATAGGGCCATGATTTTCCATGTTTCTTGACTATTTTTTAAATATCTGTGTTMTTCTTTTTTTGCTGATCTGTGTGGACTGGGCATCCATATGACAAACTGGAGGAGTTACGTCTTTGAGTGAAATACATGCTTAGTAGTACATTCATAGTTATTGTTGTTTTTTTATTTATTCATCACTTAAAAAATAAATAAAACAAAGTGCTCTCCACCAGCCAAATAACAGAATCCAACTGATTTTCTCAAGGATGTATACTGCAGTCTTAGCAGGTTCCCTCCTTCTGTGCTCTATATATAATGCCCCAAACAGTGGAGAAGTCTTGGTCCCTAAGCTGTGTCTAAGATCCTGTTGTAGTAAAAAGGTATATGATCCTTTGCCTAAATAAAATAGTACTCCTGTCCCAGTAGTCCTGTCCAGGAGAGATCCAGGGGCCTTCCTTGGTCATTATTGAAGAGTTATAGTTTTAATATTTCAATTAAAGATAGACCTTTCTGATCATCTTAGAGATTTTGGGGAATGGAGGGTTAAATGAGATGACATCCTAGTCTAGGATATCTTCCAGACAGTTTCTTAGCTTGCCAAGTGACCTGGAAAAAATAGCAGAAGCAAGAACATCATTTTGAGTGGCATCCACAAAAATGCAGACATTTCTTCTTGATATCTACGGCTCATATGCAGAGATAATTTTACCAGGGAAGTGTACTAAATATCTTTCTGGCAAGGATGCCCTTTGGAAGATTCATTCCATATACATACATAATAGATACAGGCATATCTGAGGTTTCACCTTTAATCTACCTAATTTGTATTTTGTTTGTTTTATGTTTTCCAGTTAGCATTAATAATACGTATAAATACACTGGAAATCATTTGATGAAATGTTTTTGTCTGATGAATTGTGGTGAKAGATCGTAAAACATTGTGTAAAGATGCACAGAGATGATTTTAAAATACCACACAGCTAGAAGACCAGTATAAATTAGTGTTCACAAGATTTATATATGATTCTGCAGCATATTTTAAAACAATTTAATGAAATGCAAGTTGGAAAATCCATTCTACAGTATTTAATAATGCAGGTATCAAAGCTACTTTAATTTTTGAGACATCATTCTCCTATTGTAGAATCTTGAAAATAACCCTTTGCAACAAAGCCATGCCTCAGTTGCTTGGTGGTGTTAATTTGTATTGGCCTGATTATTTTCTATTAGCTGAGTTCCATTGTACGAAGCCTTTGCATTGCTAATCAAGATTTAGGCTTGTGATTTTTTTCCCAACTGCATTTGATAATTTGCTCATGGGTTTTCTTTAGCCTGTTCTGAAAGTTTTAAAGTCTTTTCTCATTTAGATCAGAAATGTTTTTGCAAGAATCCTAAGTATCTTATATAATATTGTCTTTCTCAATGCATGAACTCATCCCTGTGTGGACTTCAGTGGTTAAGGTCACTTCCACTTATATTATCCAGGGAATAAAATACTTACTGGACTTTTTAATACTGAGGGCAACTGCTTTCATGTGTGTAATACCAGTGTTCAAAAAATGAGGTATGCTTTCCACCTGGAACACAATGTCTTTCAGCTCAAAGTTTGTACAGAACATGGACTGTAATCCTTATGTGAGGACACACCTGGCCTGAGAAAGACTACCTGTAGCCATGGTCTCTTAATTCAGTTAACCTGCTTCTACAACACCTTCCCTGTCCCAAGCAAGGACAGTGTCATGGAGAATACCATCATTGCTTGGCTCTGTACTCATTGAAAAGCAGCTCAAAGCTAAGGTCTGGTCTCCAGAGCTATTGTCTTGTTGCCTGGAGTTGCTGGTTCATGCTGCTTGGCATTTGGGGTTGCTTATGACCAGAGAGATAAAATATATGAGTTGGCTTCATTTTGTGCAACATTGCAGGTAATACCTCCAAGCATGAAAAGATCAGCTAGAAAATATCCATGTTTATCTGTGTCTGCCCAACTAGGCATTCAGCGCTGTGTTTCGGAAAGCCATTGAGAAGGCGCCTCCAGACGAGAACCTCCAAGCACGAGTGCTGAACCTCCTCGACAGCATTACCTACTCTGTGTTCCAGTACACATCTCGGGGTCTGTTTGAATGTGATAAATTGACCTACACAGCTCAAGTTACCTTTCAGGTAAACACTGTCCTTTTGTGCGATTTGTGTGCAATGATTTATTGTACAGGCAAAGGTATCATCACACAGAGGAAGGCCAAATTGTCACAACTGTGTCTTTGGCATCAGAGCAGCTGAAACAAGGGCTTTGGACTGATTTTCTTCTCTGTCTCTTTTGCTAATAGTCATGGAAGCTGTTTTCCTAAACTGGCAAACAATTGTTTTAGCATAGTAATACCTGCATGCAAGAGCTAAAGATGAGAAAAGGAAGCAAATTCCCTGACGTGCATAATACAGAAATGAACCAAGTTTAACTGCACAAACATTGTGCAGGTTTAATTAACCTTAATCCAGTGCTTGACCTGATTTTTTTTAACTCTTTGCAAAATCTGGAAGACACCAGGACAAGTAAACATGTAACTCTAACATGTATTTTTAGTTAATATTTTTTTTCTCCATATAGAGGTCAACTTACATTTTGTAGAGTCACTCCTAATTCTGACCTATAAGAAATCTACACATTCTCATATATTTGTCTAAGTAAAACATACAAGTACTACACACTGTAGTTGAAAATATACATAATACATTGAAAATAATTAATGGATCATTTTAAGCTTTCAGGAGAACAACTTCAACAATTCCAGCGAGTGGTGGGAGCTAGGTGATGAGTCACAGGATTCTGCTGTTGATCCGAGTAGCTCATTGCCATCGTTTAGAAGCCATTGCCCCCTAGGCAATAGTGAGTTGTAGTCAAGATGTTGTAACAGGGAGATGAGAAAAGAGCATGGCTCTTTTCTTCTCCCAGAAATTATATTGAGATTTTGAATGTCTGGCAGTGCATTTGGTGCAGTGCCACCAGCTGGACTCATAAGCACATAYAGCTTTCCAGAATTATCTCAGATTTCCATTTGGTTTTGCAGAATTATTTTGGAAAGAACTCTGAAGTCTTACTCCATATGGCCCCCAGAGCYACCAGTGGTTAATAGATGAATGGTCTAGTCGCTCTCCAGAGATGCCAGGGACCTCAAAGACCTTGGTGCATATACTGTGTGCTTTTCTAACACACTCATTACATCTTTGGTTACTTTCCAACCTGAACAAGATAGTGAGAGATGGGCAAGACCTTTGCACCATACCTTGCAGATGTTTGCTCTGTCTTTTTTCAGTAACAATATTCGGCCTTTAGCTGCAGACATCAAATACAGGGAACACAGCACATCTTTCAGACTGTGATTTGAGCCTACATCACAGCCTTTGCCATGCAGTTATCCAAAATTTTGTCCCTGTCATTTTGCCACTCTCCATATTTGTTCCAGATGCTGTTTTGGGGAGACTCAAATCACCTGCATGGTGTATTTCACCAGATGCTTCAAGCATAGGACACTGTATACATTTTAGGCACGCATTCAGTCACTATGTAATTTGAGTACGTAACCTGCTGGTGTATACTGCTGCTTTGTACCTTGGCTGCTCAAGGATATCATGTCTGTTTGAAATTACAGATACTTCTAATGAATAAAGAAATCAACACAGCAGAGCTGGATTTTCTACTAAGATATCCAGCACAAACTGGAGTCACAAGCCCAGTGGAGTTCCTGTCTCATCACTCCTGGGGAGGAATCAAGGTACCTGTTTCACTTGAACTACGTGACAGTAGCTTCCCTGATCGCCTCTAGGACCATAATTCCCTSACCTTGGATCAATTCTTATGGCATTCCATGAGTAAAGTAAAGTTCATAAATGAGAAGTGGCACAAAAATGCTACAGAAATAGTGTGTTCTATAGAAACCAGAACAGGGAGTACAGACTGCTTTGTTGGCTCTTTGTGGTTGTACCTCTGATGATCTCTGTGTTATTGAGAAGGTCCTTTTTCTGTTTGAGATTTAGGTTTCTCTTCCTATAAAGCAAGAATGAGAATATCATCTGGATTTTGTGGTTACACACTATAGAGAKTATTGAAATCTTTGTTGTTTGGGAGATGAGAAGATTAGGTAATGCAAATGTGACCATCTCTTTTAGAGGCAAAAGACCCGTGGGGGATAGAGCAGTGCCAGCTCACAGACCTTCTGCAAACACATGCTGGTGTGGTAATGGAGAGGTCTAAGAGCTGCCATGTGTTGTGGAGGGAGCTGAGGAAGAGATACAAGTCATCTCAGCTTTGTGCTTATTTGTCAACAAGTACCAAATGTGCTGGATTGGACCTAGTTCCGCAGAGTATGAGTAGTTTTCCGGAGGGGTTATAATCATTCTTTAAGTTACACGTGTTTGGTTGCACCTCATTGGATCTGAGACTGTATCCTTGTGTTATTGTGCCTTCTGATGAGTCTCTGACACCTGCTGTGATGTAAGAATCTGTTTTATTTATAGCCATTCTGCCTTCCTGTCCTTTTTTCTCCGATGCTGTAAAGTATGGAGCTGAGACATCCTGTTTTGATTGGGATAGCTCTCAGATGCTCATCTGGTACATGCCTTTTTTTCCCCCTTTACTGCATTCCTTTTTGCACACCCATTTAGGGTGTGTAAAACACACATGGGTGTGCACGCACCCATTTAGGGTGGTGATCAGTGGTGCAGAGTCCAGTTGGAGGCCTGTAGTAGCAGTGTTCCCCAGGGGTCATTCCTGGGTCCGGTCCTGTTCAATTTATTCAGCGACCTGGATAAAGGCACAGAAGAGCGCTCCCTCAGCAAGTTTGCTGATGATACCAAACTGGGAGGAATATCTGATAGCCCTGAGGGCTGTGCTGCCATCCAGAGGGACCTGGACAGACTGGACAACTGGGYGGTGAGAAATCTCACGAAGTTCAGCAAGGGCAAGTGCAAGGTCCTGCACTTGGGAAGGAATAACCCCAGACACCAGTACAGGCTGGGACTGACCTGCTGGAGAGCAGCTCTGTAGGGAGGGACCTGAGTGTCATGGTGAACGACAAGCTGACCAGGAGGCAGCAGTGTGCCCTGGTGGCCAAGAAGACTAATGGGATCCTGGGGTGCATTAAGAAGAGCRTCTCTAGCAGGTCGAGGGAGGTGATCGTCCCCCTCTACAGCCCTAGTGAGRCCACATCTGGAGACTGTGTTGAGTTCTGGGCTCCCCAGTACAAGAGGGCTGTGGAGCTGCTGGAGAGAGTCCAGCGCAGGGCTATGAGGATGATCAGAGGCCTGGAACATSTGCCCTGTGAGCAAAGGCTGAGGGAGCTGGGGYTGTTCAGCCTGGAGAAGAGGAGGCTGAGGGGGGAATCTGATTAAGTTTATAGAAATACCTGAAGGGAAGGAGTGAGGAGGATGGGCCAGCCTCTTCAGTGGTGGCCACTGATAGAACTGGAGGGAAAGGCCACGAAACTGAAGTTCCACAGGAACTTAAGGAGAAAAATCTTAACAGTGAGGGTAACAGAACACTGGAACAGGCTGCCTAGAGAAGTTGTGGAGTCTCCTCCTTTGGAGATCTTTAAAACCCATTTGGATGCAGCCCTGTGCCACGTGCTCTGGGTGACCCTGCATGTGCAAGGGGATTGGACTGGGTGACCTCTGGAGGTCCCTTCCAATCTTAAGGATTCTATGGTTCTGTGATTCTGTGATTATCTCATTGGAGCTCTAAAGGTGACAATGGCATCCTTGAACACAATCTTCATCCGTTTTGTCTCTTGAGTGTCCCCGCTTCATCCCCACTGCACTCCACTATAYCTTGTACATCTGGAACATACAGTGTTCAGTATCTATCATGCAATTGGAGACTTATCCAGAGGTAAACGTAAAGTGAGTGTGAACATACCAATGGACTGTCATCTGAACTTGCTCAATGATTATCAACGTTTTTTGAGATGAGCACATCCAATTCCACTTATCTTGCACAGTCTTTCTGGGGTTTGTGAMTGTTGAGATGAAAACTGTGCAATGCCATGAATAGACTAGTTTGCATAACCTTTTGCTGAGGTGGTGAGATGTCAGGGCATAAATATGTCCAAGTGTGCTCCAGCCATGAGGAATCTCTAGCCACACTGTGCATCTGCTGTCACTGTGAACTGCTCATTTTGAAGAATTGCAGTCACTGGTCAATAACGTGCTCTAATATGCAATTTTTCAGCATTTTCAAATAGTGAGCACTTTATTATCAGATACTAAATACTATTCAGATTGTCTTTCATGATGATTGTTTATAGTATTGATTCAGCTATAAATCATATGTCTAGTGTCAACTTTATTAATGTTTGTGTTCCATTAATATGTGTTGGTATATTAGCCTTGGAGTTTTTGGCAACTCCAGTTACTTGAGGCATGGTTTTAGTACAATCACATTTTGTCACAAATGGCTATAATTAGGTTAATTAGTCATGGCTTCTATGCAGCTTATTAGCAGGCTAAAATCTCCTTTTCTTTCATCAGGAAGATTAAGTGCTGTAATAAATTGTTTCTTCAACAAAGCTTGAACAAAGTACTTTCCAGATTCATATTTCAAATTCTAAGTGGAATTTAGTATTCTGTCTAATTTTTCATAGGAACATTGAAATCCTTCTTCACAAAGAGCTGCACTTGCCAGGGATTTCAGGCCAAGATAGCTGTTCCAAGAGAAATCCAATATTGATATTTCTGGCCCATTCTCTGCCTCCCATTTTGAGCACATTAACTTCAGTGAAAACCTCATTAGATGTTGAGGACACTGGGCGTACAAATAGCCTTATATGACTTGGCTTATTATTTATTACTGTTAGCTGATTAATAATGCACTCATGCTAATAATTCTTTGCAGTGGTGCAACTGTTTTCAGCCCGTAGTGCATCTGACATACATTGAGGATTTAGTCTTCCAGCTTCTTCTAAGTTCAGCAAAGAGCTTCACAGAGGCACAAATGTGTCGTTTGTGCTAGGGGAGCTCAGTGTTTACTACTGCATGAAGAAACTCATGTACCTCTCTACAAGGGCACAGCTTGCAGGGAAAGCTAATATCTTTTATTAGATCTCTTGATATACCTGGGAAAAAATGGGCAAGTTTCAGGCTTATAAGTACTTAAGTCTCAAGCACGAACTGAATTTAAGTTAGGTACGAGTTGAGAAGAAACGGCTCTGAGCTTAACTTGATTCTTTTCATCACTGAGCCAGTATGAGAGAAAAGGTAATAGCAGTAGAGTCACTTTAGAGGCACATCTGTTAACTCTAATCCAAGGGGAAATCTTAGCCAAGGACACAGTCATTAGCCTCAGTGCAAATACTGCCTCTGGGTCATTGAGGGGTTAGTTAAAAGCGGGAAGGGGAGAAAATTATAACATTTAACAAATCTGGTGTCTTTGCCGAGTCCCTTGCTTTAGTGTTCAATATAGCTGGTCGTATCTGCTCTAAGGCTTGTCCAGTGCAGGTATTTAATAGGAGTCTCTTGAGAAGGCAAAAGTATTGTTTAGTTTTAATGAGGTTTTCTGTCTTTTTTCAATTTCTTTTATAGCACATTATAATTTCTTCACCCTCAGTGTTCCCAGTGCTTCGCTTTAAAGTTTTTATTTCTGTTGGTACTTCTAAAAAMGAGCTTTTTGTGCGCAGGCAAGTTTGTCCATTTTTCCTAAGACTTCATATTAGACCACAATTACATAGTGAAGGCCACCACATGCAATCAGCGACTTGAATATTTTTGTTACAAGACTGAATTTACCACTCTAACTGTAACCAACTGCAACCATGTAGCTGCTTTCTTCTGTAGGCCTTTCCCTATCTTTTCTTCCTTCCCTTATTCCTTCCTTCTATCCAAGGTGAAACCCAGTCTGCTTGTTACTCTTCGGTTATCCAAAGGATTAGGACATTTTATGTCATCTGACATGAGCTAGTGAGAGCTCATGTCGTGATTCTGCTCTGAACATGGGTATAGAAATGGTATCATCAGGTTTGATGTCCATTGGGTTGTACAGGCTGCATCTCGTCTAGTAAATAAAACAGGCCAGCACTGCTTTTGTGGCCCTGGCAGCAAGTGATATGGAACAGCTTGACTCCATATAGCTAAATTCCTCTTGGTCCTCTTGGTTGGTTCCACCAGCCCCTAGCTGGTGTCCAGACTTTGTGTGTGAGCTCACTAGATGGCCAAGAGCAAGTGTGATCCAGGGACTGTGCTAGCAAGCAATGTGGATCATGGTGAGTCAGAGTCTGAAGCCATGTTCTAGACCTCCTCAGTAGACCCAGATTCAGATCAGATCATTAGGTGAGGGTTTTTCTCACTTTAGCCCTGAGTTAATGTAATCTCTCCGTTAGAAAGGCTCATCAGCTAGGTAAACCCAGGCAAAACTATCCCTTTTCTGATATTGCTGGAGGACCCCAGGCCRCTAAGCCTGACTCGAGATTGCATGCATAGATTTCCCTGTGCCCCAGTTATCTCCTGCTCAGTTCTCCCACGCTTTGTTCTTCTCTGGCCCATGCACGTTGGAGAACCACCTCCACGTTGCCCGTTGGTCCTCGGCCTGCGGCAGAGCTGCAGTTGCTCCTTAGCTGTGAGTGCAGCTGCCTCCTTCCTTCATTTCCGCACCTCAGCAGTGTGCTCTCATGAGCTTGATAAAGGCAATTCTCCATCTCCTTTGTGCAGATACACATTTCCCAAGTCTGATTTTGCTTTGTGGTGTTTTCCGCAGTGCCTCTTTATTGCTGAATGCAGATGTGTCCCCTAGGATAAGTGAAGCTAGTTAATATACAGCAAGAATACACCTGGCCAACTTGGATTACTCCTTCATCCCAATCATTTCCCTCATCTTTTTCTGAAGAGGAAGAATTTTCATTATGTAGATATGAAAACGCTACTGAAAGGGTATTGTTTAATAAATGTGAAGTTGAATAATGTGCTCTAAATACTGAATTCAGCTTTCAAGGAGGAGAACAGCAGTAGACAAAGTAGTATATTAACTCCATATTTATAATTTTGCAGAATGCAAATGATAAGATTATGTATGTGGCTTATGAGATAAAATACCAAATAATATATTTTACATTTAAGAAAACTGGATTTTCTTGACAAAGGGATAGAAAACTCTCTTCTAGCTCTCCTTTTATACACTTTTCAGGCACTTATTTTTTACATTTTTGACAAAGATTAATTATGACATGATCTGATGCATATATTGCATTCTTTGCCCATCAGCAAGGCCTTTTGATCAGGCTGGTCAGGTATAAAAGATTTGCAGCTCACTGCTTTCTGTATACATTAAAAATTATTATTATACCAGAACATTACAGTCTTAATTAAATCTCTTCCATTAACTCTCTTCTTTAGTTGTATAACCTTTTAGAGCATCTTTGATAGGAAACATTGATTATGACACTCTGAACTAACTTTATCTGTTCAAATCTAGAAGTTTCCTGAGGACA
>NW_020456032.1:2825148-2971890 GCF_003342845.1 Nothoprocta perdicaria | reverse complement strand
AACTGACTGAAATTTGGAAAACCCATCATGCCTTTATTTTGCCTTCAGTAGACATGCTCTCATGAGTTGAATAATTCAGATAGAATAGCTAAACAGAAAATCTCATATATGTTATAATTCATAAAAACACATCTTGTTACCTGTAACAAGTAATATCTTGACTAACAGTTGAAATTTAATCATTTCACAAGTTATTCAAGCTGGGAATGTTTATTTTACAGTGTTGTCAAGATTTATTTTTTATAGAGAGGCATGTGAGGTGATGTTATAGCCTTTAAATGTGTTATATATTTGTTTTTTTWAAAACTATTTCAATAGGGAGGTAAGGCTGAAAGTATAAATCAAATATAATCTGAAGACTCGAAGTAACAAAAAGAACTTAAAAGAAAACCTCATTTTTCTGTATGACTTTTAGCACCAATCTCCTGGCTGCTCAGTCTGGCAGCACTGGTTTTACTTGCACTGATTTRCTTTCCACATTATTTATGTGAAGGAAGAGCATGGTCATGACAGTCTGTTTCAGTTTCTCTTGCCCCAAAGAAGTTCTTAAGTCTGATGACTCTGGCAGGATATTTTAAATTATGAATTATTGTTTGATATATGAAACAATTTGTTTTAATTTTTGTTTTAAGAATGGTTTCCTTCACAGCCAAAGAGAAAAAAAAAAAAAAAAAAGGAGCAAATTTTTATTTGCTTCATATCTTATAAAAAACTTATTTAGCAGTGCTTGATGACTCTGGCAGGATATTTTAAATTATGAATTATTATTTGATATATGAAACAATTTGTTTTAATTTTTGTTTTAAGAATGGTTTCCTTCACAGCCAAAAAAAAAAAAAAAAAAAAAAAAGGAGCAAATTTTTATTTGCTTCATATCTTATAAAAAACTTATTTAGCAGTGCTTGAACTTGGGACCAGCTCTGATTGGGTGATGTCCTTAGAATAACTGCCTTTCTTGATCACAGCAAATGTGCTCCCTAATGTACAAAAGCCTCTTACAGTGTATTTGCCACTAGCAGATAAATTATGCGCACCAGAACTTTGAAGTTTTTCTTTTCATTAAAGATTCAACCCATCCTCTGGAGGCAGCAAGCCCATGAAGGGGAGTTGAGTTCATCATTTGTCCTTAGTGCTTTCCTGCCTTGTTGCTTCTCGTCCTCTGAGACATTGGCCAACTATCATCTTGAGTCTCTTTGCAAGGATCGCCCTTTCTGTCTGGTTGACTCTCTGAAGTGCTCTGCRTAAGGGACACCATGCAAGCACCCTTGCAGTTGCTCAGTAATGTCAACTGAGCTTTGTTTTTTCCCTCTAATTCTTTTCTTGAAACTAGTGGCTGATACTCCCTGTATTTCCTACAGCTGTGAGGGGCAGGAGAGTGCTTTGCATTTGTGGATGTGATTGACTTATATGAGGAACTAGTGGGGGAAAATCAAAGTGTTAAAGTGATTTGTCTATGGATCAGTGAATGGAAAAATCATTCTTTCTGAGAAAGCAATTATCCATGCCTTGGCATGGTCTGAAGACCATTGCTTTCTTGCAGTAGTCTTATTTTAATACATAAAATCAGGACCTTCCTTTTTGCARTTATCAGAAATGTCTGCAGTATGGATTGCAGACATAGAAACTGGAGTCTTCCAGTTCTTTTAGGCATATTTTATTTTGCTAAAMATTTTTGTCTTTCTTCATTTCCATGACAACCCTAAACAAGCAAGTTATTCTCTATTATATTGGCAAAAAATAGTCAAATGATTTAAGTTGGTGTGTAGTACTCATCTGTTTTCCCAATGTACCATTCATGCTTTCACTCCTGCTGCTGGAATACAGTGATATATCACCACTGGTCTAAGGTTTCTAGAAATTGTCAAGGTAGTGGCATTAAAATGCAGTTGATATTCACAGAAAGATTGCTGATTGAGATCACTGCACCAGCTTTTAAATAGTAGCATCTCTTATTAATACCATCAGTCCTAATATACACAATTACAGTAGTTGAGTAATAAAAATTTTAGTATTAGTTTGTATAATACAGACTTTATACTTGCAATTAGAGCTTTCTTGATTCTAAAAACGTGTTGTTCAGGGAGACTATCATCTCTGATTACACGTCTGTCATTTTGTGAGAAGCAAAAAAAGAATTTCAGAATCTTCCTTGTTAAAATCATCGAGAGATTTCTCAGAGCAATAACAGCACAGGTTATAAAGTAGTATTTGAAATAAGTCACTTCAAAAGTCAACAGTGTTAAAATGTTTTATGTAAGCACTGGCACTGATGAATCCATTGAGTTCTGCATTTGTCACTGTATCCTGTGCAGCTAGGATAGATGCATCAGAAGTATTTATGACTGCAAGGACAAGATACCAGATCAAAACACATAGTGTTGTTCTTGCTGATTTCAATTTCTTATAATCTGTGTTCTTGTTTTGGTTTTCCATAGAGAGTGAGATGTGGCATTGATTTTGGAGCAAGTGCTTCTATTTGCTGGAATTTCTCCATGTGTCAGTGCTAAGCCGCGCATAAAAACATCTTTTGTTGCACCTCTGCTTTACTCGCATGCTTTTTCATGAAATTCTCAGGGTTCTTGGGATTTTGGCATGGAGATGGTCAGCCTCAAATCAAGCCAATTCATGTCGTAGCTATCAAGTGGCACTACAAGAGCTCTATTCTTATTTATGCCTTTTGTGGAGGTATTGATGAAATTGTCTTCATGCAAAGCTTCATTGGTTACAATAGCATACATAAGCATATAATAATAGCATATGTCTGTAAGTATTTGTGTGCTGATGGCTTTAATTATGGTYCTAGAGCACATGACCAGTGAGGAAAGGAGGCGGCATTTGTCTTGTTGGTTAATAGAAGGCTGTGCAGTAGTTGTAGTATAGCAGCCCACCTCTTRATTGAAGGAAAACTGCAAGATGACAGAACCAAACTTCCCTTTTAATGGCAAAGAGTAAAGTAAGGTTCAACAGTCACAAATTGCAGGTTGAAGCTTCAGGTTGAACCTACTGAAAGAAAAAAAMATCTTATTTCAGGTGAGTGTAGTGCAGCAACAGGTCACCGGTGGGGTTGAGGGAGCTCCATTCTTGGAGATCAGCGTYTTACTAGCCACAGCTAGCCTGACCCAGTATTATCTTTAATCCTGCTCTGAGTGCAGATTTGGACCAGAGATCTCCATAGTCTCTTCCAACCTTTTCTTCTTTGATTCTGTGAATCTATGTTCAACAGCCATGCACTGTGTTGATGGCTTGCWCTGGGAGTAGTGGTGAGACTTCTTTCATTCTTTCTCTCATCTGCTGGCATTTTCACTCTTTTTGTCATAAGGAGCCTCTTTTTCTGACTGATTTTCTTCCCTAATTTTTGAAGTTCATGCTTTTTTAAAAAAATTCCATCTATTAAAAAGGCTGAAATTTTAAACTGTTCTCATCTTATCACTGGGATATCTTTGCAAAGGAAGAGCATGCCTCCCCCATGGTTTTTAGGAAAAAAAATGGCCTTCAGCATCATCTGCCTCTTTTGCAGGAGTACCATATTCATGAGAATCTCTCAGTAGTTCTGTCAGGGAATTTGCATGACTTTGAAAGCCTTTTGGCAAGTACATATTTTTTCAGTTGATACTGAATAAGATGCGACACCAATGCTTTTCAAAGAGCTTTCTTAGTTGGTTTTGATAGCGGAGCTGAATGAAGTGTAAACTGCGACATGAACGGTGTGGAACACCTCTATATGTCAGGAAGCTTCTGCTATGCTATGTGCCCTTCTGCTTCTATAGAAGGGAGCTTATTCACTGTCTTTTATGCTTTGCTTATCTTTTCCAATTCAAGTTCAACTGCCTAGAGCTTCAGATTATGCAAAATACTCCAAGCGTGTTTGTTTTGGCAAGAATTTTACTTGAAATAAGCAAGAACGTTGCAGGCTGTGCATGTGTTTTGTGACCACTTGTTTGAAAGATAGTTTGGATTCTTTGCTTCTCTGTATATGGTTTATAGTTGCCACTTTCCTTATAGTTGCAGGAGGCTTTTTTTTTTTTTTTTTTCTAGTTGCATTTTCAATGTAATTATCATATATTCAATTCTTTGCTCATCTGTACATCACTTTGGGGCATTTTCTGCTACTTGTTTCTTTTACAGGCTTGTAGCATGGAAAAAAAATACTCTTAGTGTGCATTAGATAGGTGTAAGACTTGCTTTTAAGTGGCACGGTGTGGTACGCACGTTTGTACAAAGGAAGCACCAACCCATTTGCAGCTTGTGCCTCTTGAGATCTGTGGCTCTGTTGTCCCCATGAGGGTATGGTGAAGTCTCAGCGTGATGGTTTCACAGGCTATGTGACCAGACTGGGGAGAGAGAGAGATGTATGCGTAAGAGAACAAGAGGTGTATGCATAAGAGAACAGGAAAACGATCTGCACGTGTGTAAGTAAACTAACTTGARTATTTCAACTGTCAAAAACCTTTGGAAAGTAGTTTTGGACAGCGAGGACTATCTCACATTGTTTAGGTTTGAAYGGCAAGAACTCCAGCTCCTCACTGTTGAGGAACATCACAGCAATGRTGGTGGTAAGAGAAGAAAATTTAGTCATATGCTTTCCTGATATATGAAATATCCCTCAGTGGATACATGAAATATCTGCTCCTGTGGCCTTAGGAATTGCCCAAGATGATTGTTGTGATTGTGATGATGAGCGGACAACAGAGCTGAGAACAACTGAATAGACTTATCTTGTCTTGATTGGGTTCTGGATCTGATTTCCAGGCTCCAACTATAATTCCTTCAATACAGCAAAACATGAGCAGCAGATAGTATTAGAAAAGTTACTCACAGCCATGTAGTACTGTTTTCTAAAGACATCTGCTGAATTTTTCCAGGCTCTCTCATCTATGGAAGAATTTCGGAACCTAGATCGGGACATTGAGGGATCTGCAAAACGATGGAAGAAATTTGTTGAATCTGAGTGTCCAGAAAAGGAGAAATTCCCTCAGGAATGGAAGAACAAGTCGTCTCTGCAGCAACTATGCATTATGAGAGCCCTCCGACCTGATCGTATGACCTATGCTGTCAGGTGAGAACATTTCTTTGTTGTCTGTATAGCAGTGTTGCTTATTAGGAGGCTTTGGATCTGTGTTTTCTGAAAAACAGGAGGAATTCAGAAATATTCTTGCATGTACTCGTTGTAGAATATGAGCTCTGCAATATGGCTTCCTATAAAGGAGTCTTTGCCAAATAAGTTGTTTCTTGACTCTTAGCTCTCCAGTGCAGCAAACATATACAAACATTTAATTAGAACTTTCTGCCTAGGGAGCTGTGTTCATCAGGATTTCTCTCCTGGAAGTAATCTAACTCAAATATTGGCAATGGTGATGAAAGTAGAGAGAACAGAGTGAGAAATAGTCATGCCTAGTCAGAAATGACCATCATCTTGCAGGGAATAAACATCTGCTGGAGTCTTCTTATATGCTGCAACTTTTAGAATTCACTAAGGTCAATATTAGTCRCTAAATTGTTTATAACCTTTGTTCCTTAGGTACAGGAATAAAGGACAAGAGCAAAGGAAAGTCTTGTGGGGGGTGTTGTTGTTTTTTCCTCTTCTCTGAAATGCAAAATTTATATGATACTGGTTCKGAAAGCTGTAGTTATAAATTATGTAGTGAAGGTAACTAGGCAAATCTAAACTTGAAGATAAGCAATATGCACATTACTAGAGCAACTAAAGGTCTTTAACTCTACTAAGGCTTGGATTTTTTTTCCTTTCTGTACCAGTATTTCATGACCTAATATTTCCACTATGCCTCTCATGCCACTGCCTTTCAGAGTTTATATTGCTGCACTACCTGGTGTGTGTGCATATATATCTGTGTATAGCAGAATGTGCTGCTTGGTCTGTGAACTAGGTTTCTGTTTATCTTTAAAAATGCACAAAAATGCAGATATTTTGAATGAAGGCTTGTTATAGTCAATTTTATTTGTATTTTGTCAAGTTAAATGCAATAATTTATCATAATATCATTCTAAACCATCTAGCTCATCAGTTACTCTTTTGGGACACAATTCTGCATATGCTTTATCAACTGAAAAGATTTTTCCTGTTGTTATTTAGTTAGAGAAAAATTATGTGTTTCTGCAAGTGCATCTTTCATTTAAATAGGTTTAATCCATTCCTTTCAATCGAAGTATTCATATAGCTCAAAAATAACTAGCATATAAAGTTTAAATTCTTTTCTCCTTTATAAAAAGGTAAGAAAATCAAAGCTTAAAGATAATTTAAATATTTTTAGAGTCTAGGAATGTCAAGCTTTTTTGTTATCAAAAGAACATTTAAAAACTGTGTGTTTTGTTTATTCTCTAGAAGAAGGCTAGAACATCAATGTGTGCAAACAGTAACAGTTCATGRGTCCTTCCCCAAATCTTTGTAAATGTTTGTGACTAAAATTCTTCTTGAGGTTCCACATAGCTAGAAATGAGGCTTAAAAATTCAGAAGAGCTTTTGTGTAGGGAAATACCACATTCCAAAAGCAAGCTTGAAATTATTAGTGATAACAATGACAGTAAAAATGCCTTTAACTTCCTGGTTTCTCCTTGGAAGCATCCTACTTGTCAAACCTTTTCTTCAGCTGGCAGTCTGGCTATAACATATACTGTTCCATTAGTCAAGAAATTGACTGTTTCTAAGAAGCAGCTCTGTGAAAAATATATCAAATCCTTTTAATCTGTCTTTTTCATGTCAGTCATTAAATCTAGTACTCTAATACTAGTATGATAGGAAAGAGGATAAGTCTAATAGTCAAAATTGTTTTCTCTGACTATACAAAGAGTGGAATATCCTGCAGAGGACTGTGGAGCTGCCATCTCCTATTGACTTCACCTTCAACATCATTCATTAGGTAGTAGTGTTTCATGACCACATGTGGCTTTTAATAAATTCATCGAGTCTTGCATAGTTTCTTCTACAGGGTGTTTGAATCCCAGAAGTTCTCTTGCAGTTCTCTATTCAAAGATCTCTTCCTTTTGTGCATCAGATAAAACTGCTTCCATCAAATCCCTTATTGTTGATTGATGGACTTCACTAGAATTACATACACAACCTTCCTACCCCTCCAAGCATTTGAGTGCATTTAGGAGTCAAGGAGTGACACAGTAGACTAAACATAGGTGACTAAGAGCATTTTTTATGCCTTAGAGTATCCTTACCTCACTTCCACCTGTCTTGCTGTACGAGACTCCTGTGTGTCCTGTGTCTTATGTGTGAGCTCCCTGCAGATGTTTTAGGGTGCTTTTTGGTATCTAAATGGTGTTGACACCATCTTCACTCTACTCCTGAGCAGATTTTTTACATTTCCTCATCTTGGAAGTCAGGTTTGTAAGCAGATCCCCAGATATGTAAGCAGCACAAGCTCTTTTATTGCCTAGACCTAAGGAGACATCAGGAAAAAACACATTCTGACTCACTCCTTAGAGTTTATGTAAGGACAGTGCTCTGCTATCAATCAGCAAGCAGCAAGGAGGATTTTCCATTGTAAATGTCTATTTTGTAGTTCAGTCTTATCCCAGAATATCAACAAGGGACTTCCTGCAACACTTTGTACTTTCCTGTTTCCATATGCATGATGATGTCCATCAACCAGCAGAGTATAACGTGGCCTTGGTGAAGTTCTTCCAAACTTATTAGTATTTCTGTCCTGAGGGACAGACCTTTGATAGAATGCTGAAGGACTGAGGTCTCTGGTAACTGACACCTCTAGCCGTGATTATGACATTTATAGAGACTCTTGAGATGATGGATCTTGGGCAGTCTTAGCTATACATAAACCTGATCTGTGGCAGAGTTATTTGTCTCACAGGACATTTTACCTTTTATTTTGACACTTTTTCTTAAATCCTTCTACGTGTACTGTGGACAACCCTTTTGAGTACTTCATTTGAAAGATACAGATTAAGCACTTTTCTACTCTTTCATGCATTCATGGCCCAATTCCAAGTTCCCAAGTCACATTACTTACATTTCTGAATCTACTCGACATCATTTAACCGAGCCAAGACTTGCTGCAGAACAAGAATGTTGTGGCATTGCATCTGGAGGATTTCCATACGTTATGTGAACTGATRCTACTCTTTAGCAAACCTTGACCAGAACAGAAAAATGCATACGTGAAAGAGCTGCCATGCAAGGGAAGCACTTTCTGCTTCAGTCCTTTGGGTGTTTCTCTTGCAGCTGTCTTTCTACTGAAGTCTCCTTGAAGCAGACTCCCAGCTTTTCTTGGAAGGAATTTAACTGTGGTGTTCCAGTACCATCTATCAGTTAAAAACTGGTTAATGTTTAAAAACTGGTTAATGTTTTTCTTCCCCCAGTCTTGAGTTTTTCAAAACATTAATGATGTGTCTTTGCCAGAAGACTGTTCATTCTTGGGATTTGAATATAATGTTCCTACCTCTGAGTCAATGTTCAGTACATTCTTTTTTGCTAAAGCAGTGATTTTGGTAAGCTCACCCCAGGGAAATTCAGCCTGCAAATTCTCCATACATTGTATTCTGTTCAGACAGCTACTGTAGAGCTGAAATTTTTACTGTTCACTCTCTTATATTTTTTCCTTGTGGCTCTCATGCAGAGGCTAAGCTAAACACATCAGATATTCTTAGAGCTCTTCCCTTTTATCTTTCCAGAACAAAGTCATTTTGTAAATCATCCAGACTTTTGTGGCTTTTGGCGATAAATTTAAAGGAAGACAGCTTCCTCTCAAAGGCTGTATGGATTACAAAGTGCATTGAAGTTTTCTATACATTAAATTAACTATTTCTCCTCTCCCGTATTATGTTTATCAGAAATAAGCCAGTGTTTGTACTGAGTCTCTGAGCCCAGTGTAGCACTGCTAGGTATCCATCTTCTCATTTTCTGTTGTTTGTCAGCTGGTACACGGCCTTCTACACCCATAGAAAGTGCCAACCACTGCTGCTGACTGATAGTTGCAAAGTCCATCCTGCAGAATATCATTTTTTCATCAAGTTTCTCATTTGTTTGTATCGGCAAAATCCAGACTACTTAATTGCTCGTTTGGGGGGAAATTTGTCTTTTCTGAGCAGTAATAGGCTGGCAAAATTATTATTATTTCTCACAGGGATTTTGTGGAAGAAAAGCTTGGCAGCAAATATGTAATAGGGAGATCCCTGGATTTTGCAACATCTTTTGAGGAATCAGGACCTGCAACCCCAGTGTTCTTTATCCTGTCCCCRGGAGTTGACCCATTGAAGGATGTGGAGAAGCAAGGTAAACAAATCATGTCTCTAGGCATATCATAGTATTGCATTTTATCTTCTGTATAATTATCTTGGCATGATGTTCCTACCTTTTTCCTTTTTTTTTTTTTTTTTTCTTTTTTCTTTTAATCTCTCTGTAGATAATGGAGTAATCTGGTAAAAAGAGATAATTGTGAGAAGATATGATTGTTTCACTTTGTTTATTTTTCTTTTCCAGTTTCCTGTAAGGGTTTTGGATTTTCATCTGAAGTTTAACTCAAACTTCACCCTTTTCTGCATTGCCCAGAATCCCAAGGTGCTTCACAGTGCTGTGGTTTCTGGGTTCTCGTGTACAGAACCTATAATTCATATCAGAAGTATCTAATATGTTCTCAGATGAAAGTAAACAACTTTCTGTAACACTCTGCTGGGTAGATGAAGAGGTTTCCAGTTTTTAATCCCTTCCTTCCAWGTTGTTAATAGTGTGGACAGCCAGCTGTAGTACAACCAGCTGGCTTCCAAGCCCCGGGGACTTCATGAGGGATATGTTTAAGAAGAGGTTTCCAGGGTGCACCACTTCCCCTCATCAGTACCTGRTCTCTAAAGCTAACGAGATGGAGCATTTTGCTCTGTTTCTTGACTCCACCATGGAAGAATCACTTTGTTCAGCCTGAGCAACCATGAGAAACCTGGAAGACTGACTGATCTCTAGATTAAAAAAACCTGGGGCTTCTTGGTCTAGGCCACCAAAAGCTCAAGCAGATTTCATGTCAGCTGCCYTTTCAAAACCAAATGGGCTCTTAACCTCACTGCTAGTGCTAGTATATACTGGCAGGATGCATTTCCCCGGCGAATAATGTCTTATTCAAAGCCTGTTTAATCAGCAGAGCATTCTTTTAATTTCCTGTAATTTCAAAGTATATTCTTATACCAGGTTGCAGGGGAATAATGTTCTTTAAACAAGAGGCACTTTGTAATAATGTACCTTTTTATTGATACCACTCTGCAATTAAAAGAAGTTTGGAAGAAGCCACTGCTGTTTCCACTGCCTTGGCAAGGAGTGTGCTGGAAACAAGATAGCTATTACAAGAAGTGTGATAACTCTTCTGTGAGGATTTTCAATAAGGCTGAACTCTGCCTTGCTGCTGCTGCCTGAGCTCAGCTGTGCTGCATGCAAATCCTGGTTAAAAAAATGCTGAATGTTTTTCTCTTTTCTTTTAGGCAAGAAACTTGGTTATACATTTAACAACAGGAATTTCCACAATGTTTCCCTTGGACAAGGTCAAGAGGTAGTTGCAGAGCAAGCGTTAGATCTGGCTGCAAAGGAGGGTCATTGGGTTATCCTTCAGGTACAGTGACTTTGGAAAGAGTGGTATAATCTCCCAGGTTACTTGATACTGATAAAATTACTGAAGGCAGAATGTCATTCATTTCTTATGGGGGATGGGACGATGTATTTTCTGTGTATTCAACATCAACACTTTGTCTCATGACACCACTTACTGCTTTCACAGAGCTCAATCTTCTTGGTTTTCTTGCTCTTAGAATTCTCTGTCTCTGTATAGATATATCGAGAGTCATAAGGAAGGTTGTTTTATACCTGCCTGTGCTTTTATCTGCTCTTTCTGCCACTAAAAAATTGTTAAATATATAAATAAATGACTGAGAATGAACCCCATGACAAGGAATTCAGATATCTATCTGCTTCTTTTATGGTGGCGGGTTCTGAAATATAAATGTGGCAATAACTTGTCAGAATGTTTCCAAGTATGAGGGGAACTCTTTCTTTGTTGAGTGCTCTTTGGAGTCACTCCTTCTGCGAATGCCTTAGTTTGCTTGTATGCAGTCACTAATGACAGCTCTAATTACAGCTCTCGGAGAATCCCTCTAATTTCCCTTATGTGGGTTTTATAGGCATTTGCTATCACTGAGTTGTTTGGATAAGGACTGGATTTAGATAGTGCTGGCATTTGCCTTTGAGATGATRGAGAAGAAAACACACAGCCTCTATCTTCTCTCTTCAGGAATCCAAACTAAAGGTGTTTTCCCTAAAATGGGCATTAGTACCTGTAAAAGATCTGTTACTAACAGCAGCTTCAATATGTATTGCTTCAGTACAAATGAGTAATGTGAAATGAAAGTACTTTTGTGTCACTCATTAACATCATCTCTTCACTAGTCAAAGCAATCAGTTAGATATCTCCTTGGACACAGAAGATTTAATCAGAGGAGCTGCAGAAATCAGATTTGTGTGAAAGAATGATTTTGATGGTTGATGTTGCTGCTTTTATGGCAACACCTGCCAAATGTGACTGTCTCCACTGGAAAAGAACAGTCTGGTTTCCCAGGGAGCTTAGTGCAGAGTTTAATTCAGCTGGCTGCTGACAGTGCTTGATGCAAATGGCATGAGGTCGACTTTGTGGTCATAGCAGTGGCTGCCAGTTGGGACTCATTAGTTAGTAGTCCTAGATTTTCTCCACAAAACCGGTAAAGCTTTGTACTAATAAATATTGTAGATCTTTGTTTTGTATGGTTTGGATGGAAACAGATTATGTTTTGAAAGAGAGATCATAGCTCTTTCTTCTTTGTTTTTACCATGGTAGGTCTTCTGAGCAATCCAGACAGGGTCCCCCAAGGAGTGCTTCAGTAGCACTTTACCTTCCAGACAGACTTTGAAACATGAAACTGTGTATTTGAGGCATTCCAATTCTCTCAGTTCAGTTTCTGCGTTTGGTTTCTCTGGTGTGCCTGTTGAATGACAGCAAGGCAGTGGACCCAAACTGGCCAAGTCAACTGTAGACCCCTACCTCATTTTATTTCATCTCATGTTCCCATAGCTTTCCAAAGGCCCCTCTTACTGAAGCTTTATGTAAAATGAGAGAGACTTTACTCAGTCAAGCTGGAGCCTCATCCTATTATTTATTTATTTTAGCAATTTAAACAAACCATTTTCACATACTGGAAAATCTGACCACTCCAGATATTATTACAATCAGTATTCAAACCCATTGCAGCAGGAGTTGATGGGGAATGCTCTCCCAAAGGAGTCTTCTGTCATAGCATTCCCAGATGAATTATAGTGAATATTTGTCACATGGAAGTTCATTTGGCAAGGTCAGACAGGTTCAAAGTCAAGTAAATGGGACCTGGAGTGGCACAGGCAAATCAGTGTACACAAGTGTCCCGGAATTTGCAAATCATTGTATTAATGATAAAAGAGAGGACAGAGCAGAACTCAACAGGTACTCCAGTGTAATTTACTCAGGTAAATCATTAGTTGGAAGCTGTATCTCATCTGTAGTACTGTTATATCCCGTTTTCCCGTTTGTTTCTAGGCAGACAAAAACAGCTATTGAAATCAGATATCGGTTCTGTATTTCTCGARCCACTTAACTGTTCGGCTCACGTAAAGTAGAATTCCCCTTCTGTACACTGAATTTGCTATCTTATATCAACCATTACGCACTTTATCCAAGATAAACACTTTATATGAATGTAGTTTATTACTGGCCTTTGCTTGGAACTGGAAATAATGACAGTCAAGCACTTTGTATGATAATGAGTTGGGGAATTAGGTTTGTAGGATTGCTTGTTAAGGGGTATGGAAGTCCTTTTTGCGTGACATAAGCAAGATCACTCTCTTTGTGTCAGGAAGAGGCTATTCTATGACTGGTTCTTTCTGAAATGTGTTGACCTCCCAGTGTCCTATCTCAAAAGAACCCAATGCTGTAGGAATCAAATTAAGGAAAGTATCATCCATATCTACCCAGGAACTCAAGTGGCTTTTGTCTTACAATGAAAATAAAGACAAGTAGAGATACTTGTCAGGTCATCATTTGTGACATGTAGCCTCAGAAGTGGGGAGGAGGCAGTTATCACCATTACATGACTGAGGACCCAGCCCGACTCTGCCCTCTGTGGTTGATTTTGTAAGGAGGTTTCCTTGTGTGAAGATCCTTCCTGGAATGTTTTGCCTATAAGAGTCTCAATGTGAGCTCTCCTCGAAAACTGAAAGACTTGCTGTCCTTGAGGGCTGGCTGTTCGAAGTAAGCACAAGCATACTTGTCTTGAAAACAGTATTTATTAAAAGTAGAAAGAAAAACAGATCAAAGAGCACAATGGGCTCAACTGAAAAGGAATGTTGCTTGTAGAATTTCTGAAGAACAGTCCTGAGGCCATTCTTAAGAAATAATGTTGGCTCCAAATTCCGTGTATGTCCTATCGGCTCTGCACTGCCATGTTATTAGGAGAGGTGTGCTTGACAGGGAGGAAGATTGAAATGTGACCCTGGAAAACTGCAGAAACCTATAGGGCTGTATCCTTGATATTCAAGATCCAACTGGACACAGTCTTGAGCAACCTGCTTTCATTCAATCTATTTTGGGTTGAAGTAGATCATTTCTAGAAATCCCTGGCAACCTCAATGATTTTATACTCTTTTACCTTCTCATTGCAGAGCAGTCACAAAGTTAGCTACTCTGGTGCACATACTGTCCCTTTTGCAGGGAAAAAAGATCCTTGAATAGCACAAGAACTGAGCTATGTGACAGGACAAACTGTGCTGTGTTTCCCTCACAGTCCATCTCTGAAAYGTTTTGCTTAGCACAGTGACCATCACAATCACCAAAAAATGTTCATCAGCCTAGAGGCACAAAAAGCAAAAGCTATTTACATGTTTACAGCTGTAAATTTGGATGAACTGATGCAGGGAAGAGTTCAGACATTAGATATTGCCAATTTAATTGTAGTCTTCATCCATTAGCCAAAATGTCACTTCCTTTACTTCATGATCAAGTTAATTTAATTCTTGAGCATCTTTTGATTTTCATAGGTTGCTGCTTCACTGAGCCAGGTTCAGGTACTAAATTGAAAAACAGTGAGCTCCTAGACCAAAACCGTATGAAATCTAGATGTTTGTGGAGCATTTACTGCATCTTAAATACACTGGAGCCTTTTTTTTTTCTTTTTTTTTTTTTTTTTTTTTTTTTTTTTTTTTTTTTTTTTTGTGTACTTTACATCAAAGTCGAGCAGTTATCCACAAGCAAAAGAGATATGTTGTCCTCTGTGAGATGTGTTGTCCTTGCTAGGTAGGCACATGCATGCACACATCTGGCACTAAGTCTCTGCTTTAGTAACAAAGAAACTTTTCCATCTGGACGCAAGATCTTTTCATCCCTAGGGGCATGTGAAGAAAAATGCACTCTCCATCTCTAGCTTTCATTTCATGATTTTTGGACAGAAACTCTGATGTAGAAAGCTATTGGATATCGGACAGCAGTTTTCCTTGTTGCTCATATACATGCCCATTCCCAGACTTTTCAAGTTGCAAATTTGAAAATGTACTGACCAATAGTTAGTCCAAATTTGGTTCTGGAATTGAAATGAGTTTCTGTTGGACTTGCAATGCCTTTCTAACCATTGCATGAATAATAAAACTGCTGTGGGAACCTGTGTCTCAACACTAGCAGAACTTGTGATGAGTTGAAACACCGCTATGKGGGGAGTCTTCCTGGAAGTAAAGTTTCTATTCTTCTGTTTCTTGAGATTAATCAAAACGGTTGTCTTTTGTCATGCATTTGTTGACTTCTCTTGCTCTCTGGCCTGGCAAACCCCTGCAGTCTCGCATGCCTCTAATGGCATCATTCAGACCTGAGGTTCAGACTGTGCGGTTCCAACAGAGACTGAAGCATTGGAGTGGTGGGAGGAGTGATAAGGGTGAGCTCAAACACCTCCGCAAGCCTTAAATYGTGCCTAGTTCTGCCAAGTCTGGTTCTCAGATTTACTGTAAAATCAGTGGTTATTTTTTGGGCACATCTTGTCACAGACCGAGACTTTGCAAAACTAATTGTCATTACAGTAGGAGGTGATTTGTGATAAGTTTGGATGAAAGCCGCTTTCAGGGAAGTGAAAGGTTTCCAGTTGCTCTCAGCAAAGGGAATGCATTGTAGAGGGTGTGCTGCTTTATACATAGTGCTATTTCTGATGGTTTCCATAGCAACACTTGCATCCTGTGATATATGTTCTGCCTGAAGAACAGAAGCATGGCGAGGCTTGGATGCAAATTCCCAGGCAAAACCTCTGGTGCTTCCGTATTTCCACATGTGGACCCTGCCGTTCCCACAGACCCTCATTCTCGGTCCTGCTTGCTCTTCCTTGCGCTCCATCAGACAAAGTGGAGAAGTAACTCAAAGACAGACATTGGGGTAACTGCGTGCTTGGAAGCCTGGAATATGTTTTTTTTTATTATTTTTTTAYTCCCCTTTCCATTCTGATTTTATCAGAGTATTGCCTCCACCTGCATGGATCCCAATACTTTATTTTCTATTCATAAATTAAGATGATGTGCCTGCAAATTTGAGATAGTCTGAGTCTGCACTCAGTCCAGATTGGAAAACAGCAGAGGTGTTAGAATCATCTTCTACCACCTCTTTTTATGTCTATGTAGATGTCCTTATCCAGCAGCTTTTGCCCAGACTTCAAAATTTGTCTGAGAAAAACATAATAAAGCAATGATTTATCTTCCTCTACCCCAGGTAAATGTATCCTGTGGGAGTCTTATGGAATGATGAGGATCCTAGTGCAATGTAAACTGCAATGTGATTTAGGGAGAGAGTCTTGAAGAGTATGAAGGCTTGAGTCATAGGAAGGTGAGCATGTAGATCTTTCGTGTAGAAGAACTAAAGGCATCCCATGAGATCAGTGGCAGGCAGGCTTAAATGGAAGTAGGTGGTTATTTGATCGACAGGTAGCTCCGATGTGATTTGTGTTAATGTTGCATTATCTGCGTTATGTCGTTATTGGTAATTGACATAACATTCAATTATTGTGACCACATATGTTGTCATTAGTCACGTTCTGTCAAGTTGTGTTATCTGACTGCTGAGAACTAATTTGTGAGGCTTTCTGCAAACCTATGAATGCTCTTCACAGCAGCTCAGTCCTTGGAATATAAAATGTACCTTGCTTGAGCCTTACACTAATTTGTCTGTTTCTTTTGCAGACATATCATTTGATCAAACCACGAATTCTTAGTGTGTGCCTCACTGCATATGTTCTTGTTTTCCTTCCCTTCTATCACAAAAGGATAACGTATAGCTGCACTTGATTATCATTAGATTAGAAATATTCCTGAAGTTGRCTGTTAGAAGACAGTGATACTGACAAATAGTGAACGTTGATGTCATATCAGCACAAGTTAAACAATTATTTTTCAGCCATCTAAAACCCCAAAAGCAGATGTAGGAAGAAAATACCAATTAAAGATGCAATTACTTACGGTCATGTACATGCTCCGTGATTARACTGATATTTAATGCACCATTTTTCCTTTGCTGTTCCTTTGAGATGTTCCCCTAAACCACTAAATCTCTCCTATAACATTTTGGCTACATGTTTCTGTCCGCTCAGGTTCCGTTATCGAACTGGTGCTTTTTGAGTGAGTTGATTGTCTGCACCCTGGGGATTACCTTGTTTCTTGAAATCCTGAATGCTTCAAGCAAGCCATGGTGCATTGATCGTTGGCTGTAATTCCATTCCCACATTTGTTCTTTCCACAGAACAGCTCTTCCTACTTCTCCCCAGACCAGGATTCCTTTTAGTGTTTCTTTTGTTCAGGCATCTGCTATTAGTCCAGGCCCAAACATTCCTAGCTCCATTTGATCTCCCAAATTCTTTCAGAGAAGGATGCTGAGTTGATGGATTTCTAAACAAGCAGTGTCATTCCCTAGTCGGGTAAATCAGGTCTGGGGTAACAAGCCTGCAGGGTATGAGGTGTCCATGGCTTCCTCCAACATTTATTCTCTTTTCTTATGTTTTTGGAGCACTTCTGACTTTCTAAAGTTCCAGCAGACTTGGAAGTGAAAATTTCCATTGGCTAAAGTAACTTCCCTTGGGGAAAGCCATGCTAATTCCTTCCCATTTCATCAAATATTTACTTAAAAATAGTGCCCTCTGAAAGTTAAACATCTAATTCTACGTAAGCTGCAAACACTGAGAAACACTGGCCCAGTGGAGGCAATTCTGTATTACAGTTACTGGAGTAGAAGAGGCATCTCCAGGAGGCAGCTCACTAGACCTATTTTAGGCAAAATGCTGTAAAAAATTGCAAGCTCAGATTTTAGATTCCCAGTTAACTCTAATTCACACTGATTGTTTGTGAATTCAGTTGCTTGTTGCAGTTTCCACTAGTTTGCCTAGTACAGTAATTCAGCACTTCCATGTTTAGTTTTCTTCCTAGTAACTTCCATTTGTTTAGTTCATTAATTTGTCCCAAAAACTTTCATCTGCTGCTTCAATCAAAGAAAGTATTTATGGTAAAGAATTTGGAGCACCTGCCTCACGAAAAGACACTGAGAAAGCTGGGACCGTTTAGCACAAAGAAGAGGAGACCCAGAGTGATTTATCAATGTATATTATAAATTCATGATGGGGGAAGTAAAGCAGACATAGTGAAACACTTCTCAGTGGTGCCTACTGGCAGGATGAAGCACGTGGAAAGTGGAATACCGGAAATTCCACTCAAACCTAAGAAAAAGCTTTTTTAATGTGAGGGTGGCCAATCCCAGGAGGATGTTGTTAAGGGGGTTGAACAAGGTGATCTCCCAAACTGCCTCTGACCTCAACAATTTTGTGAATCTGCCCTTGTAAAAAGGACTGTAATGCGAGACCCTTCCCAGGCTCTGCAATGAATATTCATGCCAATAGTGAAGTRCTTTGTTATGGCCTTTCCTTTCTTGGGCACACAATGTGCATCTCAATTGGTTTTTAGTTTTATAGGTTCTCTGGTACATTTCTGGCTTCTGGAATAGGCTTTATCATTAATTTTTATGGTCATTAGAAGCTTGTTTCTTAAAATCTTTTTGTGGCATGTCTGGATTTTACACTGTTTTCTATTTTTCTCGTTTGGATACAGTTTCCATTTTCTGAAGACTCTCATTTTACTCTTAATAGTCTCCCTTATTCTGCTACTTAACCATGAGAATACCTTTCTGGTCCTTTTTACAGATGATACACATTTTTTTCTAAGCCTCTAATATGATTCCTTTATGTAATTTCCTTGCCACCTGCAAGCAGTTTGTCTTTTTGGCGGCTCCTTTTAATTTAAGCTTAGCGAGATCCTTGTCCTGTCTTTGAAACGGGTAAATAACCTTCCAGAGTGCCTGTTAACGCAGCCAGCTTGGATTGCACAATTGACTTTTAAATTGGAGTAGTTTTAGCCCACGAATTCCTGCTGTGTGTTACCTGCTCTGTTCCCAAACTATGAAAAACAGTGTCTTGTCCAGAGACTGCAACACTATGCAGGATTCTATCTTGGAAATTGAGGCAAGTCTTCATCCATTTCACCATATCTATATAATTCTGACAGTTATGCCTAATTGTATGAATAAGTGAATATTTTATAATAAGGAGTCTTGGTAAAATTACCTGCTTGACTTTTTTTTTTCCCCTGTCACATACCGATATTGAGGGTCCTCACCATTATTTTGTTAAAAACTGTTTTTTCCCTTGAGCTTGCCAAATCTGGGAGGATAATGTTATATCATCAGCCATATATTACTGCAGCAAACAGGAGATTATTAGACCTAAGTACAAAACAATCCACAGGCTGCTTCCTTAATTTCTGGTTATTTGTCTTGATTATTTTGAATTTAAAAACACCCTGGACATGCCAGGATATTTGGGGCTGTGAGTTACATGGAAGGAGTCCCAGGGAAAGTATCAATTTCTTTAGACCTGATAGTCTCTTTTGTTTATTTGTGTGATGAATTTGGTGCCTGCTCTGTGTAGCTGTAAATAAAGGTGATTGATGACTGTCCTCTCTGACCCTACCAGAACATCCACTTGGTGGCCAGATGGCTGAGTTCCCTGGAGAAGAAGCTCGAACAACACAGTGAGGGCAGCCACCAGGATTTCCGCGTGTTCRTTAGTGCAGAGCCAGCACCCTCTCCTGACAGCCACGTCATTCCTCAGGGAATCTTGGAGAACTCCATCAAAATCACTAATGAGGCCCCGACTGGAATGCAYGCCAACCTGCACAAAGCCCTTGACAACTTCAACCAGGTATGAGCACTAACGAAGTTCAGTGCTAGCAACACAGGACAGGCTGGCAGATCGTCTTGGAGCCACTGGATCCAGGTATACAGTGTTATGTGCATGGAAGATGACACTCCAAGGCAGATAATGTATGAATSCCATTACATCTATACCTTGAGCTCCATCAACCCTTCCTCTCTTCTCCGGGAACAGGGCCCAGCCCTGTCTCCTCTTTACAGGCTCTGCTGTTTCCAAGAAAGAACACAGGTAATCCTGAATGGCCTAATTCYTGCAGGTAGTCACAGATAACCCACTGTGTACCTCCTTGTAAAGTGATGAATAAAGATAGCTGCTTTACTCATCAGTTTATGATCACTGGAAAGGGTTGTTTTGTTGAGGAATCACACTTCTGAATGCAGCACTTAAGGAGACTTAGAGCAGGTTTTGRCTTGATTTTTGTGTTTCTGTTCTTGTTGTTTGGGTTGGACACTGTCAATGTTACATCTAACACTCAAAGATATGGAGAATCAAAGTTAAAGCTTACCTTCTTGTCCATCTGTTTAACTTGTCTCTGGTCTTCAGTGTTCCCGAGATATGGGCACATCACAGACAACTTTTCAGAGAGGGACTAGGAGGACAATGCCTTTTAGCTCAAAACCTTGTTGACATCAGAAGGGTTGTGAATTCGAGCTGAAATCTCTCTGCAGGGAGGACTGACTTTACCAGATGGGAATAAAGTAGACCATCTTGAGTATTGCTGGCCCACAAGAACAGCTAATGGTAGATTGCCTGCTGCTCTTATTGTGTGGTGTCCTGCAGTCATCACATTATGTTGGCCCCTGTTATTGCCCTTGGCTGCTGGAACTTGAGCAGAGATGTGGAGGGAGCATGAAAGCATAGCATGTGGAGATGGCTGACAAATGATCTTTTCTTGGTTGCTGCAAAGGATGGGTAGGGTGCAATGTTGGATTCATTATGACTCTATTATTAAATAGAAACTTCATATGTAGTGAAACTAGCCAACCTTGTGAGTACACTCGGTTACTTTGTCTGGTCACTGCAGGATAGGGTACTGCCAAAAAGAGCAGAGAATAGATGATGTGCTGGTGGCTTACTAGAGAACAGTCTTAGCTTTGCATGGGTGCTGGAGCYAGTTGTATCCTACTGCTAAGGATTAACCACTCCCATTTATGATTGTATCTTTCTTAGAGACAGAAACCATTGCGTTCTGCTGCCTTGAAGCCCTATTGCTTTCRTTCGCATCCTGCCCAGCCATTGCTATGGTGAGCTCTTGCTCAGTAGCCAGGGAGACCTGAAGGTGTTCTCACACCTTGGGCTCTTTGCATTACTGGCATCCTAACTAATGTCTCCGTTCTTTGGGGACTGAGTGTCAGGAGCACGTAGTTGACATCTTGCAGGATTCCTCATTCTTTTCTCTCCATGCAGTCTGTTAGAATTTGGGAACATGCTTGTTTAATCACAGCCTATGGCAGACCTCAGGCACATGTCCCCAAATGAGGACAGGTCACAATCATTTTCATATTTATACATTCTGGTTCTGGGCAAATCTTGAGTGTATAAGCTAAAATCTCTAAGAAGGTGCAACTGGGAGGCACAACACAAGGATTAATGCAAATAGAGATTATTCCATTTTTATCTACTGTCATTCATCATCTCGAATACCACAAAAAAGTTCTAGAGAGCAAGGGTGGGGAAAACCTTCACTGAAAGTAACATTTCCATCCTGCCTCCGCTCATTTCAATCAGGTAGTAATTAACAGTTTCTAAATTGTCAGAATATTATAAGATGTCTCATCACAAATTCTGGAGCGAGTGGGTGGGGCCGCTTTACACCTCGTCTCCTTGCTTTGTATAGACTAGATGTTCAGATTTAGCTTTCAGCTGAAAGTCACACGGAAGGCCTATCGCTGTGTGGGGGGAATATTGTTCAGCTTTGTAGCTAAAGTAAAAAGCACAATTAAATAGAGAGGCCAAATGAGATAGAGCTGGATTCTTACTCAGCTTCCATTCAGGCAAGCTCCCTTGAAGTCCAAGGGTTTTTTTTTTTAATTATTTTTTTTTCCAAAAGAGAAAATGAGCTCAGCACATATTTGAACCTGTCTTCTCAATAAGATGCTAAGTTAGGTCACTGATAACAAGGGAATCTTAGAGAGTCTTGTCTGATCAAGAAGTAAGCAGGGCCTGGGCTCTTCTTGACCATCTTATTCTGCTTTACAGGGTCTTGCATGATGTATAGCATGAGGATCTCCCTTTTCAGAAAATAAACAAAACCCCTGAGCTGTGATTTACAGCTCATTCTGCAGCTGTCCAGGAGCATTTTGTAGTGCCTGTGGCATAGGCTCAGATAGCTGTGCCTTTCTGCTTAGGCCCTTGCTAAATCAGCCCTGCAAGTCAGGGGCCACCGTGGTGTGTTGTACACATGTGTCCTGGGGAAGGTTTGGGCTGAAGTGGGTGGAAAGACATCTGCAACCTTCCCAACAAGTTCACCTCCCATTTCTGGGAAGACTTGGAGAGAAGGGCTTGCAGTTGGGTCCTTGGCAATATGCCTGGCTCTGAGGTCCTGGCATGGAGGTTGGTTCTGAAGAGATGGTRCTGTGGATGCTCCCTTCCCAATGGGATTGGGGGTCATGGGCAATCACACACCATGCGACTCCAGCGCTGGGGCAAGGGAGTTACCGCTCAGCCATGGGTCACTTTTGCTATATCATAGAATCCTTAAGATTGGAAGTGACCTTTAGAGATAATCTAGTCCAACCCCCTGCACATGCAGGGTCACCTAGAGCATGYGGCACAGGATTGCATCCAAGCGTTTTGAAGATCTCCAGAGAAGCAGATGCTGCCCAGATTAAATCTTCTGTATCCAAAGTACAAGCCTGTGATTAGTTCTTCCAGGCACAGTCCACCTCAGCTGGACACCTGCCTTGCAGCAGTGCCCCAGTCCCAGGACTGGGACATTTGCTTTGCTCTCTGCTGTTCTCCATGCCCTTGATGCGAGATGTAGGGCTTGCACAAGGGATGGTGCACTGGGTAAGTTCATGTTTTCTTCTCCTCCTGACTATCAGCATGTTATCCTGGATGAAGTCACTATGAGATGGAAGAATTCCACACAGATGAAAAGCTTTTCATCTGAGAAATATGCATCSGAATTTGCAGAAAAATTTGTGGTGCCACCCACAAACAGAGAAAATTGCAGAATGTGTAAATTGTGCAGAAATAAATGGATAGGGCAGATCATTTCATGGCCATCCARAGCTGCGTATCCCTATCTGGCCCTGAGAGCCACAGAGGGCAGAGCAGACTTGCACAGCCCATCTCTGCCTGTATTTCAGGATACCCTGGAGATGTGCACCCGGGAGAATGAATTCAAGAGCATCCTCTTTGCACTCTGCTACTTCCATGCTGTGGTGGCAGAAAGGCGCAAATTTGGCCCCCAGGGTTGGAACCGCTCCTATCCCTTTAACATTGGAGACCTCACCATCTCTGTTCAYGTGCTGTATAATTACCTGGAAGCCAACTCAAAGGTAAGTAAAGCAAACACATGCTGTTGATTGCTTTTAACTACTAGTGATGAACTGGCTTGTGCTGAAAGCTYTGGAAACTTTCCTTAAATGCCACTTCCTTGATATCTATTGGCTTTCATGGTTTGGTTTGTCTTTGGGGTGAGATAGGAAAACTTTAGAGCCATTTCTGTCTGTTAAAGTTCACAAATTGTATCAAGTAGCATCTATGGTCTTTATGAAACACCTCGCAGGCATAACAGAGGTCTTTGATTTCATGGTACTTAACAAACTTGCATTTCGGTGGGAATGGCACAAAATCTATGTTTCAATTCAARTTTTCCTAGCTAGGATTTACTTAATGTTTGTTTCCTTAGCAAACTGAAATAGCAAAAAGGAAACACTTGCTGTGCAGTGCAGTGACCGCTGGTGGAGCTGTCCAAACCCCTTTTTGCCCTTTGCTTTGTTCTTCAGGTCCCATATGATGATTTACGCTACCTCTTTGGTGAGATTATGTATGGAGGTCACATTACAGATGACTGGGACAGACGGCTTTGCAAAACCTATTTGGAAGAATTTATTAAGCCTGAAATTCTGGAGGGAGAACTTCTCCTTGCTCCAGGATTCCCCATCCCAGGAAACATGGACTATAATGGTTATCACCAGGTAAGTGCTTTGTTTTCTGGCATTATTTACACCCATAACTGTAATGTCTTCCATAACTGCCCTATAATCTGTCTTAGGAGGCAATGAATAGTATTGCAATTTTCAGTTCACCTCCTGTTCTTTCCCATTATATATATTGGAAATGTTTCAGCATTCCCTTGGATAAACCAGGTTTAATGGTAATTTGCTACTTCATCATGAGCTCATTCTGTTCATGCATGAATAGAACAACTGTATTGGTTCTTGAGACTTGAATGTGTTTCTTAGAAAATTACATCCAAATATTGTTTGCAAAAATGGCCCTTTCAAGCTCCCTTTATCATCAGCTTCAATGAGAAACACTGAAGGGTCATGTTGATCTACTTACTTATCTCATCTGTTCTTTGTACACAAATGTGGCGGCAGACAAACACATATTAGGTTGTTTTGTTCATAAAACCTAACTACAGGATGCTAAATTCCCACATGAGATTTCAGAATATTGATGCTAAAATGCACAGCAGATAATTGCTAAAGAAGCTCCAGGCCTGAGATACATAGCTAATCCAAACTTTTAACGATTACCAAATTTTCACTGTAGAAATTGAGGCAATTCTTACATTTCTTTCTCCTGTCAGTTTGCTTATGTTTCAGCCATAACTTTGAGTGAATGATAATACTACTACCATGTACTCTGAGGACAGAGTGCTSTGATCTTTCTATGTAACGTGATTCTTGATTTTTTGATCCAGTACATAGATGATGCCTTGCCTCCTGAATCTCCATATCTGTATGGCCTCCATCCAAATGCTGAAATTGGATTCCTTACGCAGACCTCAGAGAAGCTTTTCCGCATCGTTTTGGAGATGCAGCCACGGGACACCAGCATGGGTGAAGGAGGAGGGGTGGCAAGGGAAGAAACGGTGAGAGAGGTAGCAGGGGAAACAATTGGATTGTGATAACTGTCTCATGTGTAAGCAGCCCTGTCTCATTCAGACGTCCCTCACAACCATTTATTATAACACGTTCTGCCTTTTTTTTGCTGCAAATTGAGTGTCTGGAATGGCCAGCCTCATATTATGCAGGACATCACCAGAGTGGGATGTAATTGCATAATTGTCACTAATAGGACAGTGGCTTTTAATTACCCCTGAACTACATTGCCTTCATTATCATCTCATGAAGACRTTGCAAATAAACCTTCTGTGGCCTCTGCTGTCTCTGAGCTACCCATYCCTGGGCACCACACACAACTTGCATACCAATGGCTCCCAGATCCGCCAGGCATAACGTGCCACCTACAACTCATCACACCACTTACACTGCTACCAGGTCCAGCCTAGCCCGCAAGCTCTCCAAGGGCCTTGTAATTCCTTAGTTCCAGGTGAACTTATTTGTTACGCTTATGTATCAGAGTGATCTCAGCCCTTCACCTCGAAACTCACAGCTCCTTAAAATCTGACCAAAGCATTCCTAACAGGTTTTGAAATCAACCAGTGCTCTTACTGTTTTTCAGCTCTGCAAAATTAAGATCCCAACTTTGTTTCTGGAGCTTCCTAAGTTGATAAATGATAAATGGAAAACCCCTATAAATGCTGTGATTTTAGACAAGCTTGTCAGAACACTGAGAASATTACTGCCTTCACCCCAAGGGCACTCAAAAGTGCTGGGTGCATCCAATTTTCAGCCCATAGTGGAACACAAGGTTGAAGGACAGGATCTAGAGGAAGCAAAGCCAAAGGGGATATTCTGAGATACCAGACATGAACACCTCTCCTCTGCCTGGCTAGAGAAGCAAAATTGCCACTGAGTCCATCCGTCAAATGGTAGGACACGGCCACTCTAGTGGCCGTGAAGTCTAGTCTTCTGAAGGGTAAACATAGTGAAATGAAGGGATGCCCACAGGAGCACTGAAACCTTTGTGGATTTCTTAAGCTTCTCTRTAAAGAGAAGGTGCTTAGAAGAAACCTGAATGTCTCCCCACTATCTTATCTTGTAACTCCAGAGGTGCTCACATAGCCTCACACATAGTTCTTTTCTCGGTCTCTCTTGTTACCAGAAGTAAAACTGTCACTGGCCATATCCTTTTCCTCTCAGTCTTTTCAAGAGAGTGATTGACTTGTCTCTTAGCTCCTTCATTTGAGGATTTCCAGGCCCTTGTTTTATTGGGAGCTTGCAGGGAAGCTGTCATTTTCCTCAGGCTCTGACAAACCCAGTTACTCCCACAACCTTAAGTAAGGTAGTAGAACCGTAAGTACAATCATAAATAAGGACTCCTTACAGAAAATGAAATGTAATTGTTGTGAAAATAATCAGAGCAGAAGAGTTTTGCAAGGGGGGATTTCAAATTACAGAATATTTCTCTACTGCACCCAAGGGGCAACTCGAGAGCCCTGGCAGGCTAGCTTTAACTTCAGCCAGGTAGCTCAGGTGTGACACCAAGGCAAATATTCTCACCCTCTTGTATTGTCCAGTACATGCACGTGGATGTTTTCAAGCAGCAGCAATGGAAGGAAGCTGCRGTACAGAATGCAAAATATAAATGTTGATGGGCACAGTAGGAAATTATGCAGGGTTTTCTCTGTCTCTGAATGGCAGCTGTCTGACACCTGGACTCCAGATTTTGCACATTGTATTTTAGAATTATAGTTATAAAAGCATAATGCAAAATACATAATGCATTCTGGAAAAAAWTGCTCAAGAAGCAGAAGTCTGGCTTGTGTTTGAGTGCAAAGGTAAGGAAAAGGAGAGTGTAAGAGATTGCTGCACAAAGCTGCCTAATGGTTACCTTAAATCATTGTACCTGGTGCCACCAAAGTTAAAGGCTCTGGGTTCTATTGTAAACCACAAAGGTTTACTGTTGTGTTTACTTTTAAATACTGGAAACATTTTGTTGCTTTGGAATTTCCCCTGGTTATTATTTACAGATTTAAGACACTGCTTCCAAAGCAAGCTATGATGAAGACATGAAAATAACTTTGTTTCCTTGTTTTTTAATGACTGCATTATTTCAAATTCAGCTTAAAATTCAATTATATATAATCACCTCTTCTTATTGATATGTGGCAGAAAAATAGATTATAAACTCAGCTGTCCTAGGGCTCGGCTGGGTTTATAGCCCTATCAGTCTTCTTGCATTGAACCTGACCTTAGTAGGAGTAAGGCTGCAGACTTGAGACCCAGGAAAAAAGCAGGCTGTTGCATGTCACACTGAATTTTTAAACCATCATTTTGAAAGCTTCTCATCTGACATTGACTTCTGCAAGCATTTGAATTTTAATAGGACAGGGCAAACTCTTTGAAAGGTGCCATGCCCAGTGCAGCAGATGCTGGCTGATTTGCGAGAGAGTACCTGGCAGATGGAGTTCTCTTCCTGTGTTCAGACAGCTGTCAGTTGAGAAAAACCCTTGGGTCGCTCGCTAACATCCCTCTTTTCCCCTTGGCAAACAGGTGAAAGCTCTTCTGGATGAGATGTTAGAGAAATTGATGGATGAGTTTAACATCRCAGAACTGATGGGAAAGGTGGAGGAGAGGACGCCGTACATCGTGGTTGCCTTCCAGGAATGTGAACGCATGAACATCCTCACCAGTGAAATAAAGCGCTCCCTCAAGGAACTCGACCTGGGGCTGAAGGTTAGAGCTCTGTAGGCTCCCTGGTGCTGTAAAAACTTGATGAATGGAAAAGGTGCTCAGGGAATAACAGCAGTCACTATCTCTTCTTAACACAAGCAAAGCGAGCTTGACTTCATGGGGAAGGATTCATGATGGATTTCAAATGGCACATTGGCCCCAGGCCATGAGCCCAGGCCCTGCAAGAGCTAAACATGCACATAATGAAATGTTTTTGTCTACATGATATTGTAGCCCARCAACACTGGGACACTCAGAATTTGAGAAATAGTCTGTTTAAAATTTATCCAAAAAAATCTCACCTTCTCACAGAATGCCTAGTTAATAAGGGGAACTTATAGCAAAACACCATTGAAAGCAAAAGCTTAGCTGGAATCGAAAGGAAAATTGGTAAAGGACAGAAGAATAGTGAGAATATAAYAGAGAAGCACTGACAAACAAGACTTCGGGAAGAGCTAAAACTTCTCTTTCTACTGTGTATGAGTCAGTTTCTAATGAGAGAGTCAAGAGCAGACTTCACCTAGGGAAACAGTGTCCCATTACTGGTCAGCGCCTGGTTCTTTTTCCATCCTGATAGGAAACTAGGCTCTGCTCCAGGTAGGTGAGCCTGGGCTCCTCTTTTATAGAGGCTCTGGGGACAGCAGGACAGATGAGATAGGATGCAAGCTTCTGTGTCAAAGAGGATGTTCAAGAGTAATGTCTTTGAGGCCATATCTGCTGACAGGGGAAATCATCTGCTGAGTCTTCTCCTAGGCAAATGGTGGTACAAGAGGTTGTCAAAGGCCATGGAAGCAGTCTTTCATCGTAAGTCCTGCGGAGGTCAGTCCAGCCACCCAGAAACACATGTTGTTTGTTGCATGCCTGCCTCCGTCCCATGATAGAAAAAATGGAAACCTGGTATAATTTGGGAAAAAGACCCTCTGAGCTCTGCAGATAAAGCCCAGGCAGCTCCCATTTCTCTTCAGCTACAACGTTTTCCAAATGAGAGCAGGATCAGAGCAGCACCTTTCCTAGAAGGCAATCAGCAGAGCATTTATTCTGCCTCAGGCCACAGATGCCAGTCAAACTCTGCTGTGCAGCAGCACAGAAGCTGTGCCCTGGGGCAGAGCTGGTCAGTCACTCTATTCCCACCATCAGCTTCATTCAATCAGAGAGCAAGAGAAACATAATGTGCATGGGCAGCTCTTTCAGTGCTGGACAGACTTCTTGCTAAACTGCTCACTGAAGGATAAACCAATATAGATTAGACTGCAGGTCATTGAGCACCTACRTAGGCAAACACCTAAAAAGACTTTTCATCATGGCCATGTGTTCTGCAGCAGAGGTGCAGCAGAGCTTTGCTGCCCAAAGCTCATGGAAGGTTGAAAGGTCTGGCAGGGAAGCCAAGGATGACCTGTCTTCTTGAGTGATCAGTCCCTACTCTCTCTTGAGGGATTCTTTGAAAAGAGATCTTCAAAGGACTTTTCATCAGAGTACTTGCAGAGTTGCTAGGGCTGGCTTTGGCTTTTGGGTGGCTGCAGTTGTGCAGGGATGGAACTAGGCAGCTTCCAAATCTCTGCAGCTTTGTCCTGKGCTCTGTAAACTCAGCAGCTTAGGGCATCGCTAACACAGGCATTTCTGCATTCACAGCTGATGCYTGTGTCTATATTAGAGACAGGCATATCATACACGCTTAGTGCTGGCACAGTGTATACAATCTGTTTTAAAATAGGCTCATATCTATGTAGTCAGTTGTTATAAGCAAATTTCCTCTATTTTCCAGCATGAGACAGTGGAATTAAAAATACTGTTGCTGGAGACAGGTAGAAAGAAGTGATTTAATGTTTCAATCTTGGAGGACCAAACAAGATATTATTGTAACTGGGAAAATATGTAGCAATTGCATTTAATAGAGAGGAAKAGAGAGACATACAGGCTGTGAAATATTGGTAGGGGGAACAGGTGGAAGTATGGAACTTCACACAGGTGAAATCCTGCACAGAAACAGGACAATAAGAGAGAATGCAAATCTTTCCAAAATTCTATCACGGGTCTTGATAGGAAAGTGAGGAACATAGATGGTCACTGCAGTAAAGGCATCTCTAATGACTGCTTAGGTTTYTCCCAATGGTCCCAATACATATGACAGGACTCAGAGAAATCYGTCTTAAGGTAGTGCTGCCATCCTGACTTTACACCTAGATCTTACACTTGGTTTTGGAGAGAAATCATTCTTTAACTGCTCCTCCTGAGCAGCTCTTTTGAGAGTTGTTAATACATGTTAATCTGTTGGGCTGGGGATCTTTAGGGACATTCAGAGGAGTTTACGTAAGGGCAGCCACAGATCTTAAGCGGAGAATAAATAAAACACAGGGGATGCAGGTCGTATTGTTGTTAACTGAGTCTCTGCTTAAAGGAGGTGATTTGGAAATGTCATGGCCAATTTGAATTTTTGAATAATTCATTGGGTATATCTAACGAAAAGCAATTGTTTGGTCCAAAAATAGGCGGCATCCCATTAAGAGAAAGAGAAATTTCAAGAGCCTGGTAGCCATCAAAAATAACTGACATTTTGAAGCCCTTAGTTCTTAATGACTTCTATGAGACCAGTGGCTGGAATGAAACACTTGCATGTTAATGTTGTACCCAGTGTAATTTTTGTGAGCAGGTGTTCTATTTTACCATGTCAGTGGAGCATAAGCCTACAAAATGGAGATAATAATATTATTAAAGGATCCAGGAAGGCCAAATTTCGTAATACTTGTGGATATTTCACTGTTTCAATTGAAAATAACCTCAACTGAGAAAAAAAAAGTGACKATAATCTGCTCATCTCACAGGGAAGCCTGCAGGTTGATCAGGATTTCCTTCAAGGGTGCCTTTAATGAAAATAATTCCCAGAGTTTTGCAAAGAGGAGAGRAAAAAAAAGAAAAAGAAAAAAAAMCATAACTTGAATCACTCCACATACACTTTAATATTCAGCATATGAAATGCAAATGTATGCATAATTGTGTTTGGGCAACTATGCAAGATAGCTGCTCCGGATCCTCTGAACCCTCATAGGAGATGCCAACAAGTATGCTTGAGTATGCAGTCTTTAAAAATTGTTTTTCTTAAGCCTTTCCGAGAATTACATTTGCTAATTCATTTGCTTTCAGAAAGCAAAGTTAGACTGGACATATGGCTGTGAGGGTTATGATTTTAATCTCTTTGCTTGCATACATTTTGCAATATTTTTACAAGAATAAACAAGAATAAGAAGCTTCCCAAGCATGAAAAATACTTTTGACTATCCTTGTAAGATCCTTGTGTCCTTGCAAGCCAGTCCTGTGGCTCTCAGTGTCCTACTGTGTCCTGTACAGTACTTTGTGTGTCACATTTCTTTGTCTGCATAGTCTTGAAGTGGCTTTAACCAGAGATGAACCTATTATATAAAGAGTGTGGTCTACACTAAGTTCTCCTGAGCCTGGAGATGATTTTTCATTTCTGTTTGACTCTTGTGCCACACTTTAAAGATCTTTTACCAGGTAACCAGTCATTTTACTATTCCCTAGAAATCTGAAATTACTGAGTGAAATAATGGCATGAGTTGCTGATAGACACCTTGTCCCTCCTCATGTATGATGACAGAGCTATAGAGCATTTTGCAATGCTTTATGAAACCAAGGAAATTGTGGTGAAAAGCAATTGCATTTATTCCTGTTGGTTTGAAGTTAATAGCAAATAGCCTGGCTTTTACCAAATCCTGCATTTTGGTGGTGAACTTTTTGGGAAAGCCACAATGTTAGGTGGCAGTTCTGAAGGGAGATGCCAGAACTGTGATGTGGCTGCCAGTTGTGGAGGTAGTATGGACTTCCACTTAAACCCTTGCTTATTGCCAAACAAAACGTGTTTTATAGTGCATGTTTAGAAASATTTAAGGGTTAAAAAAAAAAGGAAGAAAGAAAGAAAGAAAAAAAGAAATAACGAAGATTGCAAGTCTGGTGTGGAACAACCCAAAGTGCAGGAGTGGACATTGCAATGCCTTGATTCAGCTGACACCTTTCATCCCTTTGCTCAGACACAGTGCACAAGGCAGATTAGTATTCAAGCCTTACATTTCAGCTGTCATTCAGCAGCTCTGAGTGTTGCATTCACTGTGTTTTTAGCTCAGAATGTATTCTAATGCAAAATTAGTTCCCAAGTTCAGGAGCGTGGTCCATGCAGAAGGAAACTACGGAGATTGTTAGCGATTGCTAACAGGGCTGCTTTAAAAGGACTTGAACTTTTGCTAAAGCTTGATAGATTTTCATGGGCACAGTAARGGGCACCTCTGCTGACCCCATGGCTGCAGGCGCTGAAGTCCTGGGAAAGAGCAATTGGAATTTTTTAATGTGAAGAGATTGACCCAGTTCCCCTGCTCTTGGTAATGGCTCAACTAATTTCAGTTAATCTTTCCAAAAACATTCACCCTGAGGCRAAGAGAAGTTGTAAGTCAGATGATAAGTTGGCAAAATGATAAGGGGGCAAAAGTAAGTATAATGTAATTAAAAAGTAACCACTTTTAACTATGGGGCTCCTAACTCGTACAGTCTACTGCACCCTGCTAGCTTGTTATGGAACATACCAAACTTACGAAGGGCATTGCAAACTTGTAGAAGCTTAGCTTGCATTTGCAAGTTTTTATCTTTGCAGTTGAGTTATCTTGAGAATCACAGAATGGTTGAGCTTGAAGACACCTCTGGAGATCACCTATGCACTGTGCATAGGTGCACACTTGTGCGCTTCTGAAAATCTGCCCTGTGAAGAGCTTCACTCAGTGAGAGGAAGCAGAAGCAAATTTGGGTCAACTAAAGGATAACAATGAAATATGATGTTGCAGTAAGAGGTGTTCATAAATCCCCAAAGTTTATGAAAAAATTAATATAGAGTGTGTTTGGATGCTATGCTCTTCCCCACTTTCTGGCTCAGATTCTGCTGTGAAGCAAGCTCTGCTCCATGTTAAGCAGTCAACATTTTCACCTCAACAGAGGCACRTTTTCATGTGCTGCTGCTAACTGACCCTTTTGTTTCCCAGGGAGAACTAACTATGACGAGTGACATGGAGAACTTACAGAATGCCCTCTTCTTGGACACGGTGCCCGAGTCCTGGATAAGGAAGGCTTACCCTTCCATGGCGAGCCTGGGTGGATGGTTTGCTGACCTCCTTAATCGCATCAGGGAGCTAGAGACCTGGACAGGAGACTTTTCCTTGCCCTCTGCAGTGTGGCTTGCTGGCTTCTTCAATCCCCAATCTTTCCTGACAGCTATCATGCAGTCCACAGCCCGAAAGAATGAGTGGCCTTTAGACAAGATGAGTCTGCAGTGTGATGTGACGAAGAAGAACCGGGAAGATTTTGCCAGTCCTCCCCGGGAAGGGGCTTATGTGCATGGTTTGTTCATGGAGGGAGCACGCTGGGATGCACAGGTAAGCTTGCCAAGGATGTTGTGGTAAGAAAAAGCTGCGAAAATTGTGCTGGTTAGCAACAGCAGAGAGAAAGGAGTGGATTCTTATTTCTTAGATTTTCTTGTCTCCAGAGTTGAATACCTACCCTACGTGGTGGTATGTGCCAGATGTAGATGAGTGTCTCTCCCTTAACTGTTGGATGATTGTGGAACTGAGCAGAGTTGCAGAACTGAGCTATGACCTGTGCTCCAAAATGGTTCAACCCTTCAGCCATACCCTTACGTGGCACATAAAAGTCACGCGGAAGTCTAGCCTATGTGGTTAAGGCTGATGCCCCTTGAGGGGCAGAACACTCTGGCAGTATGGGTGACACTAGATGATCATCATCTTCTTCCTGGATGTAGGCAAATGCCTTTCAGCTGTAGCAAATCTAACGTCATGGTAACTAAGGTGAGAACCRTGCCCACTGACTGGTACCTGAAGAGAAACCAGCATACTTGGTGTATMGTGGCCTCAAAACCAGCAGTGCACTGGTGAATCAGCATCCCATAGGAACATGATTGTCCTGAAGACAATTCCGTCTGCAGGGTGAGAGCCATTAGGTTGACAGATCCCCCCTGAGCCCAGGCTCTGGGTTGTGTGGCCTGCTGTACAACAAGTCTCAAWTTGTCCTGCATGCAAGAATTAAATGTCAGTGATTCATAATTCTCTTTCTCTGCGAGAAAGTTCAAAATGGGTCACCCAGAAGTTTTCTGGGTCAAGTTTATGCTCTCACAGGAAGAAGCTTTTATTTCAGGGKAAGCTCTTCACAGTGAGCCTTGTCTTAACCTTGAAGATTCTCCTTTATCTGTTATGCAGCTTGCTGGGAGCATGTTGTGCAGAGGAGCCGTGTCTATTGTACACTTCATCAAATCCTCACCTTRCAATTCAAATCTAAGAACCTCCACTTGTTTTTCATCTCTCTCTCTCTGAAATAGTTTGTTGTGAGGGATAGGAAATTAGGAAAAGCTCTAAATAGAGTCATTGTCCATCCTTAAAACTGCAGACATTCAGAAGTGAAGGACTGAGAGTACCTAGCACATTTTATCACAAATCCTTGGGAAGGTAGAAGCTCCAGACCCTTTTCTCTCTGAGAATGTTACCTTTCCCTACGTGGGGATGGACATGAAGAGTAAGACATTCAGTGGTGCTAAGCCAGAAATCTTTTGAGGACCATGTAACTTCTTTCCTCTGCCTCCTTCTGATATCTTGTGGATTTCAGCAGTAAGTTTTGTCTTCAAAGACCATCCAGACTTTAGTATGTTTTATATGTTTTTCTGCTTACGTTTTCTCTGTTGTGGAAAAATACAGAACAATAACATTTATAGAGCCATTCATAGTCTCTAGGTATCATGCTTCAGCTTATTTCAGAAAGAAAAAGTGTAATTTTGTATGTTGTTGTTCATTCTAAAATATCAATTCTACCCAATAGAACTATTTGTTTTACCCCTAATCCATTGTGCACACATATACATAAATGGATGTGGAATTATTAGAACAGCCACAGTTATTTTGGGTTATATGTTCATTCAACATTAATTCTCTGATAAGAATAGCAGGTCGTGTTTAGACGTACTACTCTGGGGAGCATGTCTACTTGTCCAAGAATATTGCATATTTAGATTATGTCTTTAGAAAAGGGAAAATTCCCTCCCTATCCTCCTACCCACAATTTTCTATTTATTTAAACATTTATGTTTGCCCTTGGGTATCGTAAATTTATAAAACCTTCATTACAAAACAGCAGGCAGCTATTAAACCGAATGAAATCAAGCAGGTTATTTTGGATCCAAATGATCTGTTGCTCTAATGCCATTAAGGTCAGCAGAGCTCAGCTAAGCTGGAGATAATGTGAGATGTTTTAGCTCAAGCCGTGGGAGATGGGAGACTCCTGATTGATTCCTGAGTTTCCCACTTCCCACAGTGGAGAGTGTAGTCCTGGTATATGCCCTGCCAAGGGTATTAAAGCTAAAAGAATAGGTCTTTTAATAGTAATGTGCTGCACTGAGCTTTGCAGATTGTAGATGAAATACTCCCTTGTCCTTAGAGGAGATGCACACCCAGTGCACAGCATGCTGAGCAGTGCTTCAGCACGGAGAATATCTGTCTCCTTTGATCCACATCAGCTAAAGCTCCCGTGAACTCTTTAAAGCTAGTCCTATGGAAAGAACTTGTGTTAAACAAGCAGAGAGGCTAACAAGGGACAGATTGGGATGTCCAGGAGCAGTCACAGATGGCATTAATATTAGTGATTCGAATGGCTTATTTTCCTTGAGAACAGTCCCGTGTTGCTCTTTTTCATCTGAAATACATCCCAGAAGCCGAGACAGATGAAGACAGCATGCGTGTGGAACCCAGTCCTGGTATGGATGGAGTCCACAATCCTGATGTGGAATCCCTCAGCCCCTCACAGCTTGCATCATTTTGTGGGCCCTGGTACATCAACTCATGCATCAACCTCGTCACCTCAGGGGTGGGTAGTTTTTGGGGCGGAGATGTGTTTTGACATTATAATGATCTTATAAGGAGCAAAGTTCAAGCKAAGTTCATGTGAAAGGAGTGATTTGCCACCCTTGCTGGCCCAGCACTGGACATCTCATTGTACATCTCCATTGGGCAGCTACTGTGCRGCTTATCAGCAGAGTTTGGCCGTCGTGTCTTCACTYMGCTCCACCTTCCATTATTCCTCTTGGCACYTGCAAGGAGGGCAGACTATGATTCCCTACCTACCAGCCATCCTGGAAGTGCCGATTATATCACCCCAAGCAAACTTCCGTAAAGCCAAAACTTATGTTAGGCTCCAGTTTTTCTCTAAATTTCTCCTTTTCAAGCAATTCTTCCACAAGAGCTATCTCAGATTTCAGATTTTATTAACYGAGCAATAGGTAGAATGTATCTTGGGAATTTGAAGAATTATCATTAGTAAACAAGAGATTTGATCAAAATTCACCCTCAGAAATTAAAGTTGTAGAGCTAAAAACAGCACATAATAAAGCTTCATAAATAGCCCCTTTTCATGGTGAGATAAGGATTATTCAATATTTGTTCAACATGTTGGAAATACAAAATCCTAAATGAGAACTGAGTCTTAGTTTAGTATAACGGATGACATTAGTACAATTAAATGGAGGTGTGATGCAAGAGGGATTATGTTTCTTCACTCATTTTGAGAAATGAATAAACTATTAGACAGGTTGAACCTCATCCCACAGTGCTGCTCCTAGAGCATTTGAGATGATAATGATAYGTGAAACTAAGCTGCAATAAGAAGCAGGTTTTTAGCCAAGAGTATTTTMTTTTCTTTTCTGCATTTGCTTTCATTTGCTCTCTCCGGCCTCCATCAAGCAATTTTGCAGGCTATTCCTAATTGATGTGGAGGGCATTTTATTCTCAGAAAGAGAAGCAGAAGCTGCCCAAGAGATGAGCACTGGGGAAACAAGTCAGTTGATTTTGTGCTCTCACAGCACACTGTCCTTCTCCCAGGTCAGACAGCCTGCTGAGGGAAGACATTGCTCTGAAAAGGATCATGTTGGCTTCTTCTTTTAAGATAATATTCCATCTGGAGCAGTCCTTCAGTATCCATCTTGTGCTATCAGCATATGTTAGTTGAAAAGAAGCCGGWTTTGGGGTCTGGCGACACACTTCCCGTGGTCAGTATGCAGAAGAGCATTCCATGTTGTGTTCCAGTTTTGAAGCTGTGGTAGGACACTTGGTGCTTTTTGGCCTCTTCTCATGTGAGGTTTGCTTTCCAACCTGAACCTTTTTCTGGAGTCTACATTTGGTCCTAGAGCAAGCAGATTTCCCCAATGTGGTTCTGGTTTGACCAGAATCACAGCTAGGTGAATGTTATCTGCCTGGACCTAGTCTGGGGGGTCTGAGGACTTTGGAAACCTAACTAAGACCTCTTATTTCATCTGTAGATGGGGATCATCACAGATGCAAGGATCAAGGAGCTAACCCCGGCCATGCCTGTCATTTTYATCAAGGCCATTCCTGCTGACAAGCAAGATGCCCGTGTTGTGTACCCATGTCCTGTCTACAAAACACGCCAAAGAGGACCAACGTTTGTGTGGACTTTTAACCTTAAAACGAAGGAAAATCCTTCCAAGTGGGTGCTYGCTGGTGTGGCCTTACTGCTACAGATCTAGGCTCACTAGCAGAGGATTAGGAAATTCCTAACAACGTAATGTCCAAAATTATGTATTATTCTGAGATCGAACCCAATCTCCATTGCTCTCAGTAGGGGACATTTAAAAATAAGGTAAATAGAACCTAAAAGTTTGTAACACCTGTTTGCAGAAGGGATTTGTAAATCAGTGTCCTGTCATTGCTACGTTGTACACTGGAGCTGTCTTTCTGACCCAGGTAGTGCTAAGCTTAAATCTCAGTTTAATGTTTATTTCTCTTCGGTAGTTCCAAAGTAGTTATAAAATTCATGGACTTCTCTCAAATCCTTATATATTTCAGAATCTGTAAAATTCTTTAAACCATTTTTTTTTTCTTTAGATGAATATTTTTGTCTTATGAATGATGCTGAAAAGTGGAGAATCCTGCAGTTGTTTTGGTCGTGAGTTTTTTCTTGCTCCAATATCCCTATAAATGTTTGAACAATTTAAAATAGTGTTAAAATCCAGTTCTTAATCTAATTAAAGGTTAAAAATTCAGCACAGTGGTTAAGATGAATGTTTCCTTATAATATAAATTCACTAAGAAAAATGTTTATTCCTCACTCGTGGCCTCAGAGGATGCCCTCAGGGACACATCAACATTCAGTTAAACTGAAGTTTGTCTCCAGCAAGCTGACTGGCTTCATGAATGGCCTCAGCTCAGACTAATGGGAACATGGACAGCTCTGTGCTAATCCAGGGTTTCGGCTTTCTGCAGTCATGGTAATGGGTAACACCTTCAGACTTTGCAAGAGATGCAGAGTGACCCTCTTGGGCTGGTCGTCCCACCACTTATAGGGCAAAGTAGCAGCTGTTTTCCTGCAAGAACAAGGAAATCAGAATTCTGTGTCTTCTAAGATCTGGGGGAATGTGACCAGCAGGATCAAGATAAGATGGCAAAACTCTCCGGCACAAACTTTAATTACCATGTTGTGTCTGCAAGGTATATCCAGAAAAATTAATAATAATGAAACTAGTTATCTCTTAGCAAAAAAAATCTGCAAGTGTCTAATGCAGAGGAGAGAGATGTCTTAAGCTTCCTGTTTTAAAATGCTCCTTAATCCATATATGAGATAGCAGCTTCTCTAGACTGCCCTAAATATCCAGAGTCTGGCTAGAATAGGGCTTTTCAGCCAGGGAGAGCTCTATTGTTCAGTGACAAAAGCTCAGGGTTAGATTAAAACCTACCAATTTGGATATGGGGATGGAAACTGGCCACTTTCCAAGGCTTTGCAAAATCAATTTCTTCGATATATTTTCTTTGCATTTCCCCGTGCAGGTTTAATTCTATAAACAAGGCACTGCTGAATTAAAGTGGGGTGAGAATGAAGGGAAGTGTATCAGGCTTTGAGCAGTGTTGCTGGTTTGGTCTTTCTTCAGTATTTCTTATATGCTCCTTTTACCACAGGCTTCTCAATATTTTGTATATGGGATTTCCTGACATTCTAGAGCCTACTTCTGTCCTGAACTTAATGCTTCTTGAATTTTAAAGCCTTGGTGCCTTTTTTTTTTTTTCCTAGCATACTAGAGCTGCTCTCTGCCCTGCAAGATGCTTCTGTAACTACAGGAAAGGAAAAGTTCGCTGATTCCCCAGGCATTGATTGCTCTTTCCAGAGGAAAGGCCTGGCCTATTCTCTTGCCAGCTTAAGAAGAATGGGATGTTGACAACAAAACGTATCCGATGATTGTTTTATTATATATATCTTCCTGCATAATTCACCAATTGGGCAGGCAGGGTAGCAGGGAGATATTTATAGATACTAGAAATGTCACCATGGTGCTCATTCTTCATCCTTTGAAAATCATCACGGGGAGGAGTTGGCTGCAAAATGTTACAAGAGAAGGAGAATGAAGGATTTGGTGTTTGGAGGGATTGGGGGGATTAAAAAAAAGTCTTGACAAATGTGAGATCTTCATGCCATATCTACTTAAAACAGGCAATTAAATACAGCTGAGGAAGCTATTCGTTAGGATCAATGCGTTAGTCCAAGGTGAGTCGCTTCTGTTTGTGAGCTCTTTGGGGTTAGCTGCCTGCTGGACATTTCCAGTTCTCAGCTCTCTTCCCACTTCTCCTTCTTGTTTGAGCAGAAGAGACTGAGCAAAGAAGAGCAATGGGCTCAGAGAGCTGTGGTGTCCAAGGCAAAACTGGGATTCCTGTGRAACAGGGCAGGCAGCAATTGCAGCATGAGACCAAGAGGGCAGGTAGGCAGGCAGCAAGGGCTCATGTGGTTTATTATTTTTAGGGCAAGCTGAAAATACTGTGAGATGTCTTTTCCAACAGAGGAATCAGTCACATGGCACCAGTCTTCATCTTCAGCCTGGAAGCTCCTCTCCTGCCGTATGGACCCCCCCCATCCCCTCACCTTTTCCTTTGCCCCGACTTCGCCASTCACCTCTTCTCTCTTCCACTGGGACCCCAACGCTTCTCCTGCCTAGAAATGCAGCCATGGCCACCAGGTGAGTGAATGCTCAGTTTCTAAAAGCAGCTTAAGTGGAATATTAAAACAGCATGGACTGTCACCACTTGAATTGACCTCTGAGGTCCCTTCCAACCTTAAGCATTCTATGATTCTATGAATGGTAGGGTTGCTTGCGAGCTARATTATCAGCACAACATTCATGTGACTTAAATTTAAGCAATGGAAAGGTAAGTGTGTTAATCCTAGCCAGTCTCCTTTATAACGAGCAATTAGAATTAGGCTCGTTCAGTATGCGATTTTTCTGCCTCATCCTGGGTACCTCCTGGAGAGRTCAAGTATGCCAAAATGTTTGATGCTGCGTTGCTAAATACATGTAGAGCTCAGGAGTCACTAGATCAGTGAGATGCTTCGACGCTTGAGGACGAGCCTCGGAATCCTGCCTTCTTGCCCTGTCCCAGTAGTTCAGGCAGTTCCTGCATCGCATGGTTTCACCTGCAAGATCAGGCATTGGTTGACCTGGAGAGCACAGACTAGATCTCGTGCTTCCCATGCATCTCTGCAGCTGCTAACACTTTGCAGTGCCCCATGGGGCTCCTTTAGGCTCGGCTCGGGCATGACTGCTCAGAACATCTACGGTCAATTAGTTTACTCCAGACTCCTGACGTTTTCCAAAGAGATAAAAGTGAAATGAATAAAACTGAACTAGTGAATGCTTCCTATCAGCTAAAATTGAATGAACTCTCCTGAGACAGAGAAAAGGCTTTTCTGTAGCCTGGGGGTGTTGTACCTGCTGCAAATTATAATTGGCAAAGAAGACATTTCAGAGTAAAATCTTCAGAAATCCCTTGTAATGGTGCCCCAAATTTGGGGGTTAACAAGCTCCATCCTGCTACAGCTATTTCTCACAGAGGGAAAGAGAAGGTAGACTAGACACAGAAAAGGAGAACCCAGGTGATGGTCATTAGATTGGACTTGCCAAGGCAAATTTGTTACAGCTTTAACAGCATTGTCAGTGCCCAGTGATGCAAATACTGCACCTATTACTGCTCAATCATTTACAGGACGAAACTAGCTGTAACATATCAGCTAAGGCCACTCCTCCTACAAAGCAGTGTTAATATATTTAATTAKAAATGAGTTATTAGATTTGTGTGCATTGTTATGGATTGTCTTTTAAATGAGTGCAGTTGTCTAAATGGATCTGTGGATATATTTGTGTTGTTAATTGGTGTGCACCTAATTTTAAAAAGCTTTTRGACTATAGGAAGCAGTCATGAGCATGAAGTCATGAGCAGCCCTTCTAATGTGAATGCTAGTGTGCCTGCTACAGCAGAAGACTTATTTGGAACTGTATATTCATTGCTAAAGGTTTTGCAGCCATTATGTTTATCTATGGACAGCCTTATCAGGTTCACTTCTAGAATGCTGTTATAGCACTCATTTTGCTTAGGGCCAAAAGCCACAAGAAGCAGACCAAGCCTCGGCTCAATGCCTTCTCTTAACTTTTCCAAGAGCATGGCAAGGGTTAAAAGGAGACACATGTGTGCTATGGGAGCTTTAGTGTCTGCAGCATCTCCAGTTTCTGGGAAGGGCTGTTTCAGGAATTCTATTTGTGCTGTTAAAAAAAGTTTCCTTCTCAAAATCAGAGTATTTGTAGGATTGTGTGAAGTATGATGAAAGCTTCCATGGGTAAGAGTTGCTCATGCCCGTGATGAAGGTTTGTTCCAGGACAGCAAATACGCTCTACAGTTCTGGAGACCCCAACATTTGGCATATTCACATGGGAAATGGACTCTTAACTGAAGAGGTGATGACCTGGTTTGGTGCAAGGACCCGAGCAGAGGTCTGCAAGTGCCTCGATCTCACCACCATGGCTCTTAGACAGTCACGAGAGGAAGGTACGTGTGAGAACATCTCCCTTGGGATAACCCAATCATAGACKGAGAAAAAAAAAAAACGGATTCTTGGCCACATTTATGGAGCAGGCAAACCATTTCTCTCCTCTCTTTTCTGGTGCTGGCAGACAGCAGTACTGGCCCCGCAGTGCCTGCTCTGTGGAGCAGTGTTAGCACGCAAAGCTCAGCAGAAGAGCTAGCAGGGAAGGAGGTGGTGGATCCCTGCTCTCTCCCTGAACTAACTGGCTAGCAGACCAGCACAAATGCTCTCCCCAGGCCCTTGCTTTGTTTCTGCAGACATGTTCTCTGGTTATTTTTCTCCATGTGATACTAACACTGAGCCTTAACTTGGGGGCAGGAGGTGGCTGAGGTATGCAGGCGTTRCAGCTGCCTGCTCCACTTATGTCTCAGGGTTGCAGAAATGTCCTGCTAGCTGAGGGAGCAGCTGGCCCAGCGTGAGCCAGGGCAGCATCATTATGAGGCCTTGGGTTAGACCCTGCTCCTCCTCCTGACCTCAACTCTCAAGTCAACCTCAAGTCTCCTCCTGACCACAACTGGTGCTATTTTCAAATGAATGCAAGCTGAGGGTAGGAGATGTTTCTTTCAGCCTAGCCCTTCCTCTAGGCTGGCTGAGCACCATGGTATTGACTGTGACTGCAAAGAGAACAGGAGGGATCTTTCAGCTCCCCTAGAAGTCAAGAGAAGGAGTAGTTATGGAAAAAAGGGTGGTATCCTCATGCTATGGGCTTCCCCTAGCTAGCAATTCCTGGTTTAGTCTTGGGTGAGAAGGTGCTGGGACTGCTAGATTTTGGAGAATCAGGTGGGAAGCCATCCTCCCTCCTTCCATTATAGGACATAGAAAAGGGTTTTGGGCCAAAACCCCTTAAGAGCTGACAACAGTAGCTGGGATGTTATACACTACTGTGGGAGGCCCGTGATTTCTTCTGGAGACAATCCCGGTACTGCTGTGTGTGATCAGCTGTGTGTAATTTCATGGCAGTCTCATGTTGCAGTCATCAAAGCACCTGGCTGCACATGAGACTGGATAAACAGGGAAATGATTATAAGAAACAAACAGGGTTCAAAGGGGCTTAGAAAATTATTCAGCAAACGCATAATTGCTGAAGTGAAAAGAAGAATGTTGTTAGGTTGTAAGTGTTGTTAGGTGCCTGGCAGGCTGGTGGAGATGTGTCCATTGAGTTTGTTTCGGAGCAGAGACAGGGTGAATCTGAACAGAACAATTTTTGGAAATCCTGTCCTGCTTTCTCATCTGCCATCAGGGTGTGCTTTTTATGGAACCGAGTTGTTATGACATTGCCTGCACTTTGACTGAGTTCTGTCTACTTAACAAGTGTTTCAATTAATTAGTGTAATGTTATTATTGGAAAGAAGCAGCAGATAGAAGGAAGATGAGTAGATAATGAGAAATGAATTGCTATCTATCTAGGGTGTCTTGCTGAACACACAGTGGTTTCCCACCCTTCGGAAAGGGATTCAAAGCAATGAAGAATGTGATGCCTTTCAGTGGGTGAYAGGAGGCCTGCACAGACTGGGGCTGAGAGAAGATGCATACATGGTCCCCATCTGTTTCACATATGTAGTTTGCATCCCACAGTGTCTCCCTGGCTTCATCTTCTGTTCCTGCAAGGAGACAACATGGGCGTTACAGCCTATGAGTGCATACGTTCTGGCCCGTTCTTGACTGCCTGCTTTGCTTCCAATTCCTGCAGCCTGTGAGTCAAACCCAAGTTGTAGGTAGCATCTGATACAGACACGTGTCCAAGGACCCTGGGGAGCTTGGAAGCTTTTGTGCAAGGCCTCAATTAGAATACAATGTGAGAGGAGCCTGAGAGACCCTCAGAACTGGACCTTCAGGGAAGAGCGCATCAGGTCCATGGTCACAGCATTGCCTCCTACTTGCRTTAGCAAATGCAAGAGAAATCAAAGGGCCATGAAGGACCCATACGACCTTTCCCAAGGCACTGAGGTGGATTGACATCCTCCTACATTGCACTGCCTCGGTAGGCAGGATACCACTTTATCTGCCAAAGTTACCTACARGTACCTTATACCACCTGCTTTTGGGGTGAGGCTGGAGGGGAGTGCTTTCAGGCTAAGATTAATGCAGGTACCTTAGCGTAACGGTTAAAGCAGTTGACTGAACACTCATTAATTTTGTCCTCAGCTCCCTGCTGCTGCCAGGAGCTCATTCATACAGCTTTATTACCACYGCTCTGCTGGGAAATCAGCAGCAGCTCTAACAGGCCACGTTTGCTTCCTAGCTCTGCAGGGGTGCCCCTGCCTGTCCCATGTCCTGAAAAGTGCAGGTCTGTGTGGGAATCTCATAAGGAAAACCTTCCTTATGGCCCAAGAGAGGCAGGGAGCAAGGGAGATGCCTAGAGGTGCCCTGTGACTGTAGGGGATTCCCTCGAGAGGGTGGCTCATCCTCAGGTGTCCAGCGAGGCAGGATGGCTCTTGGTGCTGCTGCTGRCATTCGAGCTGCAGTTTTAGAGGGAAGCTGCCGAGGCCAGGCCTGGCTGCAGAGCACAGGCTGCACGGGCAAAACCATCTTGTGTTYCTGCCCAGACTGCTCAGGGCCTTTGCTGACCAGCTTCATTTCTCAGGGTCATCTTGCTCCTATGTCACCCGTGGTATCGCAGTCACCACCAACAGGTGATTGGGCTGACGTCCTCCTCCACCRTCAACAGGTGATACCTTTTATGGGAAGGGAAGAAATTAACTCATTCCCCATTGCTCCCTCTCCACTTATTGGTGCTACGAGGGGTTGGGTAATTGTGAATAGAACTGCCAGGCAAAATGAAACTTGAAAATATATTTTAATTAACTCTGCTGGGTTCATGAAGTGCTGATTGGGCCTTTCTGACGTTGAGCTCTGCTCAAAGATAGAAGACCCCAAGCACTAGAGAGGCAAGAGAAACAGAAAAGGTCCTGCATTCACACCAGAGGTCCCCTGGATGCTGATTAGCTGATTAGCTAGTTAAGCTCATCAGCAAAGAAACAGAAAACCGTGTTTGAGGAAGGACAGGAGAGAAGCTTAGACTCTGATGCTGTGAGGAATAGTGATTGGATCATGCCAGCATTCCACTGAGGCAGTGGTGGGAAGGGCTCCCTGGGATGTCCCTGGGATGTGCAGCACCTACCCAGAGCTGCACGTCATAGCTATGAGCTGCAGGAGCTGGAGGAGAAACACAGGCCGAGAGGTGGCTCCAGGGGGTGAGAAGAGCTTCTCCAAAGTCCAACAGTCCAGGATTGCGGTGAGCTGTTTCCTGGTGGAAGGGGAGCATCACCATGTGGTATCTGACCTGCTTTGTTCAGTCCCAGTGTTATGCTAGAAAGGAGTTTGGGTGCCTGGACAATTTTCTTTTCAAAAATCATTCCCAATTATCAAGCAGTGTGTTTTTAATGTGAGCAAATTTGCCTAATGCTGAAGGCAAATCAGTGTGAACATATGCAATTCCTTTCCAAGAATCAAAACAAACATCCTGCCACATTTTCCCTGGTAGTTGTAGCTGTAGGAAACCCCAAACTTTGCACTAGCTTGGATAAAAATGCTGTCTTTTGCCTTTCCTGCCATGGTGGAGGTGAGAGGTGTCTACTGAGGTCAAGCTCTGACCCCACTGGCGTTCCTCTAACCTATTTGCCCATAACAAATCTATTCTGTGTTAAAGTCTCTAGCACTATGGCCCTTTCCTRAGTTCTGACCTTGCAATACAAGGCTTTGTAGATGGAAAATGAATCATAAAAATAATGGRAAAAAAAAGTTCAAATTAAAATAAAATCATGTAAAAGTTGAATAGATTTACACTGAAAACTTTTATGTCAAATAGTATTGTCTTACTTCATCCTTCTACTATTTTTTTTTTATTGTTGTGGTTATTTTTTGTCATGAGGATGAAATGTAATGAATAGGTATGTAAAAATAATGACTCTTCCAGACCTTGTAGCATTCATTTTAATAGATGCTATTTAAGTACACACAGAAATATAGATATTTAGGTTTCAAACGCTGGTTACAAAGATTGGGAATGCTGCCAGGGAAATGGCCTTTTGTTTTTCCCCAATAGATATCAAAAGAGAAACAGTTTATATGTTGAAATTGCCTTTATTTTTGAATCCATAAATATTTGTTACTGACAAAAGTGGAAAAATCCTTAAGACTCTAAATTTTACTAAACTGATAATATTTTTGTTTACAGTACATACAGAATGTGCTTTACAGGTAAGTATAACAACAAGAATAATACAGAGAAAAACAGTCAAATACTGCTCATCTTGAAGCTTACTTAATGGTTAACCAAGAGTCTGTGCAAAGTTACAGATACAAATGTACTTCCTCTTTAGTACTACTGTATAATAAACATGGAATCCATAAACTGGGCTAAAGCACAAAAATATCCACTCAACTCCTCTTAAGAAATATTGTCCCCCAAACTAAAAATAGTTACAGTAAGAAGTGTCTTTCTCAGAGCCAAGAAATTCTTGCTACAAAAATTTCTAACAGGTTTACAGACTGAAGGTCAGAAGCTATTACGAAGCACGTGGGCAGGACGTCGGGGTGGTGGGACGCCGTCTCGCTGCGGTGGAGATGGTGMTGATGGAGACCTCCCGGACATCGTGGAGTCACAGCAGGGGCGCGGGACGTGGCTTTTGCTGTCTGCTGTCTGAGATTAGAGATCACGTTCTGGTTTACATCCGTGAGTTTAAAACAAGGGGATCATTCCAACGCTCTCCTAACTCTCAGGGCTCCGGGAGGTGAAATGGAGGTGGGTTTTTCCCAGATTTTTGGGCTCGGTGAGGGCACCTCCATTGCAGCCTAAAACCCGCTGAGAGGCTCAAAACGATCCCTTCTATGATCCACTTAAGAACATATAACACAGAAGTGGCTATGCGCTCAGAAACAGCCCCAACACAGGCTTATTGCTAAATAACACTGTTATTGAAAATCTTTAAGCCTCCTTCCCTCTTCTTTCCAGTAGTAAGTTTTACTCATCTGAAATACATCTGAACATTAAATCTATATGTACTARACATATTCCCCAAAGTCCCTCCTTCCAGATTAATCATTAAATCTGAAACAAAAGATAAACTAGCTATTTTTTTTCATTACAGCAATGGAAGATGGCAAATGAATCACAAATTAGACCACTTACAGCAAATACAATTAAAGTTACCCTGTTTCATGATGGATTTGCTTGCTGTGGAGGAAGAAGATATAGAAATCTTCCCAGCTGCCAGGACCTACCCATCTCTTACAAAACCATGATTCCAGGCTCTTGCAGCCCTCTGACAGGAAAGCTTCTGATTGAAAGTCACAAGAACCAAAATATGCATGCAAGAAGCCTAGATTCATGGGTTTAGCTTTGCAGCCCGCCAGGAAAGCAGAACGGTAAGTAGAAAATAAGTGTAAGCTATGAAAGGAGGGCTTATTCCTGGGGTAACTGTCCCTGTTTCTCCCCTTGCCCTCCCTATCCCCCCCACTCCCAGCAAATAAGAATATTATTTATAAAAGGAACATTAAAACATTGAAAAATATTCAATTTTTTTTCCTTTAAAACACAATTCACTGCAATTAGAAGACTTTTATGATAATATTTCCATTCCATATGGTGATCTGTGTGGCTCATTAAAAATAGTTTTCTGTATTTCAAAGAATGAGTCAATATATTTTGGAAGATTAGGCTGTTGCAGGATCAGTCAGAAATTACTCATTTTTACAGACATTACTACAGTTGTATGCATACAGGTGTGTGCGTGTGTATCTACACCCACATACATATAACAGTGATTTGTATGAAATCTAGTACAACTCACTATTACATGTTGTTACATGTTGCTGCTTGGGCTATTTGAAGACTTATCAGTTTGTAGGAAAGAATATAAACTTTTCAACACCACCCTCCCCTAGTCCCTGTTCAGGTACTCTGGGAACTGGATGTGCCCCAGATGACTGTTTTCACCTGTTGGTTAGAGAAAAAGACAGATCAATCCTYCGGAGTATATTAGATTAATCAAGGCAGATTGTAGTTTTACTATACAGAGGAATGTGACTGCATCCTGCTTTTCTCCTGAGTACAGAATGAGATGGTGACTCAGACATAAGGAGAAGAAAGCAGAAAGGTCAACGTGCAGGTAGCAGCCTCTCTAAATACTGCTAGTGGAACCCTTTCCAGAAGGAAAGCAGGAGGATTTGGGGAAAGCTGTCCCTCCTAGTTCCAACACTCTAATTCTGGACAGACACTAGTTTGCGACACGAGTCACAGTATGACAGGAGAATGGTTTTCTGGCAAACAAGATTAATAAAAATGTTTCCTCTTCTACAGTGTTTATTTTGAGAGGGTGTCAAATCCATAGACATAACGGTATAAAACATCACAATGCCTCTCTGGATTAGGGAAGTTGACTATACCATCATATTTTCCTCATCAAAGTGCTAGGGATCAGGCTCATCACTGTTCCTAGTCTTGAATCATGTGCCTTTTCAGTGAAAAACTATCAGGAATTAGAGATACTGAGAAAAAAAAAAAAAAAAAAAAAAATAGCAAATAAGAACACCTGTGCATGCTGAAATACTGTCATTCAAGATAACCAATCAATTCCAGTGCACTAAGCAAGCCACAGGAATGCAGTTCCTAGAAAGAAACTTCAGCCTTCCAGGTAAGAGTGCCTTCTCAGAGAAATGTTGACAATTTTCTGTGGTGCTGGCAGAGTCCCTGAAGATATTTTGCCTAGAAAGGCTTTGGGATGGGTGTTATGGGACACAACTGTTTGAAACATTTGCATGAGTGGAAGAGCCCAGGAGATGGTTCGAGCATTTCTTTGGAGGATTATTGCCCAGATAGATAGTACAGGCTAATGGAGGGCCTGCGATATTCGTCAGTCAGARTGGTCAATGTTAAACAGCCTGGGACAGCATCTGCATGGGGTACTTGAGTGGACAGTATCCATATTTGCACTTGGTCCAGCAACTTCCTTATTCGTGAACTGAACATTTAAACAAAGACTGTCACTTGGGACATACGGCCATGTAAATGGAGAGGAGTGTTCACTTACTCATGGCCTCACTTGGTCACCTCTGCTCCATGGGCTCTTCCACCTCAAGTCCTGGAGACTCTAGGGTGGACTCTCCTCTCCCACAGTGTTCACATGCCCCTCCTTGCAGAGGGCATTTGTCCCAGATTCTCCCAGGAGAATAGAAGAGATTCAGAACCTCAGCAGAGGCCACCTCTCCATCAGCCATGTGTTTCTGTTCTCTTCAAATCAGTCACAAAACTTTAGATGGCAGGGAGGTCACCAAGAGGAAGATTTTTTCACAGGGAATTGCCTTTTAAAAAATATCCAGTGACTGAGATGAGGAGCTTGGAGGTAGTCAGGGGAGAGGAGCATCCATCAAGGTAAGGACATGAGGTGTGAGCATTGGAGAGGCCTTTCCTTTCTCATCCCCAGGTCATGATCTGCCACAGTGATTCATAAAGAAATTTGTGTGTCACCCAGAGAGATTCTGCCCAAGGTTGCACAGTAATAAACCAGACAGTCTGAACCATGGAGACAGTTATTTGTTCCTTCACAGCTTAAGTTTCTGTCAAACAAAGCCCCAGAATTTCTTTCAGACGGGATTTTCTGTGAACACTGTATCAGACGGGCAGAAGTAAGTCCATGAACTAGGACCAGCAATGCCAGGACAGTCTGGGAAAGAGACTCCTTGGACTCCTTTTGAGAACTGCAGCATAGTGAAAGCCAACCTGATCCCACTGATGTCTATCTCTAATCCACTGGGGAAGAATGGCACACTCCTGTTGTCTTCGTTGCGCCAGAAGAACAAGGTGCACACCATCAGCCTCACCATGAGATTCAAAAGCTTAGGACAATCTACAGCTTTATGCTACAGAGGTGGAGTGTGAAACGGGGAACTATAAGGCTATTTGAAGGGAGAGTGAAGGAGAGCAATAATTTTGATGGCGTTTAGTGAAGAGTTATCTTGGTAAAGAGTTATGGAAATATAGCACACAAGGAGAGAAGTACTGGGAAGGAGAGAAGTACATAGTGTGGGACTATGTTAGGACCTGAAGTCAATGACCATTTGATCCTGCAGAGGGAGGGAGCATACCTGTTGTTTGAAACAGCAACATGGCTGCAGGCCGTGTGATGGAACTTCAAATATGCACCATGGTATGAGAGTGCAGCATATTGTTAGAGCATTTGGGCTGGGTGGCCTGCAAAACCTCTGAGACCCATTCCTGGCCACAGAAGTGTTCCAGTATTAGTTCCACAAAAATTGATAGGAGCAGATATACAAGAAAAAAAACCACCAAATTAATCAACCAACCAATCCAAAAAAAAAAAAAAAAAAAAAAAGGAAGACAAAGAAAAAAAGTGAATCCCAGCCCACTCAGAAAGCCAAAAATAAAACCCTCATAAATTCTGGACCCATGAGTCTATTTTTAAAAGATTTCAAATATATAGTATCTAATTAGCATTATATTAGATTATACAACATGCCCTTTTAATATACGTATGCTGGATATATAATTTGTTTGCATGAAATGRAATTGTCTATGTGGCTAGGTTTGGGACTCAGTGGAACTGGCATTTGGATGACTTTTTTGGGGCCACTACATGGTGAAACAATCATGGAAAGCTACCAACCCACTTTTTGGTATGCTGACACACTTAGCTTAGTATTCCTGCTAAGGGCTAGAAAAAGATTTGCTACATATGGAGTTCTAGGGTGTACGTTTATGGAGGAAATATGCACAGAAATGGAGAGATGGAGAATGCCAGGAGGAAAGGAAACTTCTGGGGAGAAACCCAGGCTCCATGGAGTCACTGGTAGCCTTGCCTGGTAGGAGTTTCAGTGGAGGCAGAACTTATAGCACAGGTTAGCAGTGCGAAGCTGGACGAATTCTGGCGCTTTAGGTTTAGCAGTGGCAAGAAGCTGAAGGAACAGAAACTCTATTCCTCCTTCCTATTTACATGTTGTAGACACCCAGATACTAGAATGAGTGGGAAAAGGGTCTGACAAGCATATTCAGCATATTTGTGCTTATTGGACACATCGACCCTACTACTTCCTACACTGAGAGAGCAGGCGACTTGTAGGCACTAGTATATTTTTATATTATGAATATATTTAATATAAACTAAAACTTCATTTCTCAGCCAGACTATTCTCGCCCCTAGATCTGCCAGTCCCCTAGGAAAGACTGCCCTTTAATGTACTCCAGGGGTGAGGAAGAAGAGATACATGGRTGCTGGCTGATATCGAATGATCTGGAGGTGATCCCCAGCAGTCAAACTCTTAACCTACTTGCTACAGAAAGGTCAAACACATGGGCTGGCATGAGAGAGAGCAAGAGGGCCCCTTCCAGCCAGGATGGGGTGCTGCGGTTCCTCCTCCCTGCCATGGGCTGCATGAGAGTGATTCTGCTTGTAGCGATCAAAAAGTCCTAAATTCATAAAAACAATGAGATAGTGCAGGTGAGCCCTTGGAAGGAGCCATCTACTACTATGGCTTTCTTTGACAGAAACTGATGCATGTTAGGACATATCCTCCATTATTCCTCACTATCATTTTGTTTGTTTGCTTAGGTTCTTCTTATGTCACCAATGTATGGGTGGCTTTAAAAACGATGCGGGTGGGACTGTTTAAGTAGTCCTTTCAGACACTGAGTTATTAGAGGTTATCCTGGCCTATAAGGCCACTGCTGTAGAGGGTGCTGTGACCACCCCAGTCCTTAATGAAATCTACAGTGCACAGGCTCATATCAAACAGTCACCTCTGTTTTGCTAGCCGTGCGGTAGTGGTGGTGGTGTCCTGGAATATAATGCAGTTGTTCCACGGTGTTGTGTCGCCGAGAGGCAAACGCTTGACGCTTGGCAGAGGTTGGGTTCATACCTAAGGTATTATACAAGTTATTTGAGGCACTAGGATGGGAGTGCATTTTTGTCATCCTGTAGCGATCCAAGACGGGTGTTGACACAAAGACGTCTGTGTGTGACAGTGCTCGTGACATTGACTGCTCCGGGTACCCCGAGCGCTCTGGGGAGAGCAGCGGGTCTTGGGAGTGGAGGCGCTCAGCTGACAGCAGCTGCTCGTCTGAGAGGATCCGTTCATAGGACATGCTAAATTCCTCAGGCATAATCCTCTCAGGGGAGAGCACCCTGTCCTGGGACATGGCCCGTATGGGCCGCCGGGGCCTGTCCCTGTGGTTGCTCTGCTGTGACATCTTGATGACGTTGATTGGGAGGGTGCCCCGGGCCGCCAGGTCKGGCAGGTGTCTCCTCCTCATGTAGTATTCATCTGCCTCTTTGTCAGCTGTGGGGAAAATAGAAAGGGAAACAGTTAAAAATGCCATGGAGTGAGAAAGGAGGATGCGTGTGTGCTTTGGAAGATTCTTCTCCTGAAAGCCAAGGATGATCCACCTGTGGCCAAAGCAGCTTGGGCCTCCATTTCAGCCTGCAGGAGAAGTGTCAGCTTCACGCATGTTTTGTGGACACAAGTTGATGGCACACAGAGACAGTTTCTAATTACATATAATCAAGTATAAGTCCCTACTTGATGTATCACACCATCTTGCAACATGACAATGGATTCCATATGCTGCTCAGTCCAGATCATGGCATTATAGGAACAGTGAGTTTTGGAGAAATTATCCAATGTCACCTTCACAGGATACTTACTAAGGAGTGTATGGAATTTGATTTGGGGCAGGCAAGTTCCCCATGTGGGGAAACCCATCCTTTGCTTCTGATGTCAGATGCGAATATTCTGAGCAATTAATGAGCAACTTTGTTACTTTTTTAGTTACTATCTTTTATGTATTTGTAGTCACAAAGCAGCTCTGATAGTCATGGGATRCTCTCTGAATTATCTGCCTGAGATWTAACTTTGCATCTTTTCCAGATACCTTGGTTCCTATCRGAGAGCTTTTTTTCTATGGAARGTTTGCTTGTTGAAGTGCCAGACAGTGGGCTGAGATTTTTGTATGCCACATTCCTATTGCCTTTCCTCTTCTGAAAAAWCCTCCACATGGGGATATGCTGCAGACAGTCCAAAAGCTTTTCTGTCACTTCAATTTGTTTTAGCTTAGCTAACTGGCAATGCACTATGTAGGCTAGGGGAGAGAGGTCTGTTCCTCATGCCCAGCTATTTTCAAGGAAGTTATTGTAACACCTAAATTATTTCTTTTAAGTTAGRCAATATCTGATTTAATGTATCCAGAATGCCCATGGAGTCATATTATGAATTTGTTCTCTAAGTTAGAGAAAGCATTTTACTTTTTAAGTATCATTTATGTGTTAATCCTACCAGAATTGAAGTCTGTGTGAGTTCACCATCAGTAACAGTGATGAGCGTTACAGAAAATCTAGCAGAACAACGTAATACATAAAATATAAAAAAAAACACGTGTTAACTAGTGTGAACAAGGTAGTGAACAACAAGATGTGTACAAGAGATTGGTGAACGGCACAGATCACGATTGGGTCAGGACACATACATCAAGAAGCAGATCACAGCACTGTCAGAGTCAGGCAGATGTCATGCTTCTACTGAAGAAATGGATGTTCCCAACCATTTCAGCAGTGTTCTGTTGGTCTAGGTTTGCAGTTTGGTTCCTGTTACATCTGTGGGTTACATCTGCCTTTCACACAGTGAGCTCAGTGTGTGACTGGCTCCTCTCAACTCTGACAGAAGGAAAATGGAATCTCAGATGCCTCTATCAAGACGAGATACAATGCAGAATTGTGGGAGGCAGTACAACAAGGAGGTCAGTAAGCAAATAACCACAAGTGTTCTTACAGTAATGAAGTGACTTTCTCTATACTCTCCTCTGATGGAAAGTGACAACCAAGACAATCATTACCAGAGATGCCAACTTGGGCAGTTCAGTGATAGAGATTCACCGCGATTTTTGCCTTCGCACTGGGCCTACTGCAGCTTACAAGCAAATGTGATACAACGGAGATGAAATGAGCTGACACCTACTTAGTCTCTTCAGAGAAGAATATTTACTTGGGTTTGTCTTGACTGCAGACTCATAGGATGGTGGGAGGTGAGAGAGGTTCTGGAAGGACCGGGAGAAGGACAGATCATAGGGTTCGGTTGCAGAAGTAAGAATGTTGTTCATCCGTGGCTTGTCTGAAAAAGAGAGGAAAAGACATGTTCATAAAGCACACCAAACTGAGATAGGCGAGCCATTCCCACAGCTCTGTCTAGGCAGAAGAACTGTATCTGGGCAAGCCTCAGCAGCATGTTCTTGGATTTAATTCAAACTGACACTGGAAGATCAGTGAAAAATGGAACCTGTAGCCTTGTTTTCCTTAGTGTCCACAGCAATTAGGGATAAAAGAAAACTGCTGCATCAAAAGCCCACCAGCCCATCAGACTTTCTCTCAGTGGGAGGGTAGGCCCAGCAAACTCAGTGACCTCACTTATTATGGAGACATATACATCACTGCGATGTGGTCGCATGGGAGTCTGGCATGGCCATRTAGGTTGTGCCTTCCCTGCTCTCAGAGCTAAGAGCAAGCATTTATGAAAGTGTTTCAAATGGGACTGATAGTCAAAATCTTTAAAAATCTCTCTTTTTTTTTTTTTTGTTTTTTTGGTCATGTTTGATCTCTGTGTAGTGCTGTGAACCTGGAGATGCTGAGCAAAGCCCAGTCCCTGGCTCCAGTGTCKTGGTGGACTCTTCAGTCAACTAGGGTTCCCCTAACCTTCAAAAGTGTGAAGCAGAGTAGTGGGGGGCATGTTTGAGTATAATCTGAAAGTGAGGCATGTTTTGGAGTTGATTTATGAGGCAGGAAACGAGGGGCAGTCCATGTAGGGTAGAGGATGCCCCAGCCTTTTCCCTTTTCCCTTTGTTGGTCACAGAGGGAGTCCCAGGCCAGTGCTTGAAATACCCTGAGTCTGGAAGGAAATGCTAAGGACTTTGTCAATAAAAGCTAGCACTGGGCCTGGATTTTAGAAGTCAAGTCCAGGCACTCTGCAGCTGTCCTAACCTTTGGCCAATGTATGCCACACATTTACCTATCCCGGGCAGAAGGGCAAGGAGGAGGGTCTGCATGCCCAGTCTGCGTGTAGCAACTCAGGGCCTTGCAATAGTTTATGGATCCATTTTTGGCACATAGGATCTTCTTGCATATGATCAAGCCTGCTGTGCTTCTGCTGCCTGTAAGCTCTGGATGCCTTTTTGCCCACAGGTCTGTGGGGAACAGTTTATGACTGATTTAGCCCAAATAGGGTGTTATATCACTACTGCACAGCTCATCTTAAAGCTGGAGGGGGAGGGTTGGTGGTCAGTGTCAAGAGAAGGTTACTTGACCTTTGACCAGGAACTGTCAAGCAACAAAAACGTRGATTTCACAAGAAAATCCTCCAGAAAGCTTAAATATTGTTTGCACACATTCCTGCTGTGCACCACTCTGAAGTGTGCTCATTATCCATCCAAGTGACTCCAAGACCTTTTATCTCCACTGATCCAGAGGCTGCTGCGGATTAAAGCTGGGCTTCTGCCCAAAAGTTACTGAGCAGCAAGGGAGTTTCACCTTGACAAATTTGATGGCTTTGTCCAGTGCCCAAACACTTTCTCCACTTTCCCCTATGTCCCAGCAAAATGTAAAGGAAGTCCCACCCGAAGCAGTGCACGGTTCTTCCATCAGATCCTTCTACAGACCTGGAGATCTACAGACCTACAGAAAGTATGAAGAACTTTCTTACAGCTTTTTGAATGGTGAAAATGTTCCCTTAATAAATGCATCTTTCCTATTGCTTATGTGTGTTTCCACACTCATGAAATAGTGTTGTTAGCTACCAAAAAGCTCATCACCCCAAGTGAGCATATGGCTAGTTGCCATCTCTCTGAGAAGATTATTTTCTTACTGATGACTCCAATCTCTGTCTAATAGACTGACTGTAAAATTAGGAAGTGTATCATATGCATCAGAGCACTAGAAACAATTGATTAGATATTACCTGGTAAACAGGGCCTATATCAGCACTGAAACTATGCCCCTTCTAGTGTTTGTGTTTGTGTGGACCAACATCTTTTTGTGGTGTCTCAGCCTGTATCTAATCTCCATTTTGCATGGAGGCTTGGATGAGCTGAAATAAGCCTAGTCGTATGTATGGAATTTGTGTTCAGTGCCAGGGCAAGAGCATTAATTGACTGCTTGCAAGAAGTGTGTGAAATTAAGTGCCATACATTTATCTGATGGGCTGGTGCAGAATCAGAACATCATCTTACTGCTTTTTCCATCTAGTCAGTCAGGAACAGACCCTGATGATTCTAGTAAATGAGAGGTCACCTTGAAATCTACTCCCTATCATTCAGCAAAATAAGGGATAAACTGAAATGACTTAAGATGACCTCAGATGGTTTTTGCATAATGTAGTCTGAGGGTAAGATTAGGAAATTCAGAGGCTCTAGTAAGGAGAAATATCTTGTGCAATATGTTTTCTGGTACTAGTTAAGCAGAAGTTTCTTCATAGTTCCTCACTCCTGCAACATATTCGAATCACACACTTCCCTGGTCTCACTCTTATTACTGGTATTTCTTGGCTCCTCTGGCATMTGTTGGGCATAATGGTCCAGCACAGTGCTCCTGATCACCAGWACATATCTGAGCTAGCACATTGCTCCAAGCCCCAGCATTCCCACTGATCCCAGACCAGCTCTGCATTCTGAACAATGGTAGATGTCCACTGGAAAAATGAACAAAATCTCATGCTTCTTGAGTCCACCTTAAAAAGTGCTATTTGCCCACATTTGCCTCACCTCCATCCTTCAGACACCCTCATTTGTCCATCTCTTGACACATAGTCCTTTCTGGTCACATTTTGCAAAGGTTTTAGCAGAGGAACATGGAGGAAATGACACTCACAACCTTGCATAGCAAGATACAACAGAGAGGGACACATCATCCATACGTAGTTTGGTTGAAAGAGAATGTTTCTAAATGCCTCAAAGTAAACACACCTTTTTACAATCAAATCAACATTTTAACATTCTGATAGAGTCTCTATAAAGAGGGCTCGGCCCTGCAACATTTCTTAATTTCACAGATGCATAGGGCATCAATGATTGCACACAGTTCCTGCTARGGTGCTGGTAGCAGGACACACTACTGCCAAGCACACAGGATCGCATGGCATCATTGACACCATAACTTGGGGAGGGAAGCAGACATCTCCATAGAAAAAGGCTCATCCTTTCTCTCCATGCATTGGGATCTGCAATTACAAATTGCCACTGAGTGGTCGCTCTCAATTCACCCCTCCACTTCATGCATGCAAGCATTTTGTAATCTATAAAGAAGAGAAAAATCACACTTAGTTGAGGGACAGCCTCACTCCACCAGCAATGTTTCACAGGCAACCACAGGGCTGGAAGTAGTCTCAATATTTTTAAAGCCAGAGACTTGCATGACAGAGACCAGACCTAAATACTGTATGAAGTATTGTGGCCCTGCTCCCATCCTTAGAAGACAGTTTCTGTTCCAAAGYGTAGCTCTATGATGTATGGAACCATCCACGTACAAAGAGAGCAACAGATGATACCCAAGACAAAATAGTGAATTTATGGCAAAGTTTTAAACAAAGCTCAAGTGGCAAAGGGATGTGCTCCATATTTGCATTCGAGTCTGCACATATGTTGTGTGAATTTTGCAAGACTTTCCAGCAGATGCCTTTGAAAACATTCACCCAGAGAAAGCAAACAATGTCACCTAGAAGAAACTGATACAACCAAGCCTTCTGCTGCTCAGCTCCAGCTCATCATAGCTTCAGCCCTCTGTCAAAGCACCCGCTGCTCCCTCAGCACCGCCTTCTGCTCAGTCATTTGAAGCCTCAAACACAATGTCTTCTCCAAGTCTGAGGCAAGCTCTTACAAAAGAATACGTTCCTCAGRAAAATATGGTAGCAACTGATGATGTTTGGTACCTTAGCGTGCCAAGTTGTAACATTTCCTCAGTCATCCTGGAAGTGACATACTACGACAAGCACAGAACTGGCATTTTCAAGCTAGAAATAAATTTACGATTTGTATCTTCAGCTTTTTCAAGGTGGTATATCTGTTTTCATACTTCTTATGTTACAAACTGTTACTGATAGACTTTTGCATCTCTTACAAGGAATCTCAGAGTTGAATCATGGCTTATCACTGGAGCTCCTGTCACAAATAGTGACTTGYACGGATCAAAAAGTAGGCACTGTGTTGTCCAGTCCTCCTAGATTACTTCATTCATTTCTCACTTTCATTAACGTCCTGCTGCTTTACAAAGATACCAATGGACATAATATGTCTATTTCTCCTGTAGGTTATATTCTGGGGATCCGATAATCTTTTAATTTCCTCACATATATTTCTACTGGGGATAAATCTAATTTAAATAGTCCTTAATTGTTCTGATTTTGTAAACAGTGTCTTAAACACAATAGACACAAAACTCAGCAAATTGCTAGAGGAGATGTGACAGTATAGGGAATCATTTTCATATCTTCTGGGATTGCCTCAAATTGAAGCTTCTGGTCTGATGTTTAGAAAATTGATGCAAGAGTTATTTTGGCAATGTATTTCCCTAAAGTCCTATTACTGTGTAGCAAAGAAGATGCCCTGAATTTCTGAAGGAAGGAAAGAAGGAACAATGAGATAAAGAGATACAGAGAGCATGAGAGAAAGAAAGAGAAGGAATGAGAAAGATAAAGGAAGAAGAGAAAAAGAAAAAGAAAAAGAAAAAGAAAAAGAAAAAGAAAAAGAAAAAGAAAAAGAAAAAGAAAAAGAAAAAGAAAAAGAAAAAGAAAAAGAAANGAAAAAGAAAAAGAAAAAGAAAAAGAAAAAGAAAAAGAAAAAGAAAAAGAAAAAGAAAAAGAAAAAGAAAAAGAAAAAGAAAAAGAAAAAGAAAAGAAAAAGAAAAAGAAAAAGAAATGGAGAGAGAGGAAGAAAGGAGAGAATGTAGAAAGGATTAAAGGAAGATAAAARAAGATACATACATAGGAATTAGTTTAATATTCACATAGCTACAGCTATAAAATCAAATCTGCCTCCATCAGGGCAAACCAAGACATCATTTATGGGAAAAAATACTTGTCCAAATAAAAATCTTGAAGCAAAGCCATTCACTGCTTATGGTGGTTAACTAAGTACTTTCAGAGATAATTACCAAATGCAATGAACTGATATGAAAATTACATTACAAACTTCTTACTAACTACATTATTTACCAATTTACTTGTTTATTTATGTAGGTGTAAAAAAAATGTTTGTACAAGACTCTTGGTAGTTTAACATAATTAAATATGCACTAACTATAATGAGATTAAATTTAAGCAGGAATAAAAAATAAAATAATAAGATTTAGGGAAACTGTGCCCAGGCATCAGGGTATATTTCTGTTGCAGCTAATGTTACACTGCCTGAGTCCTTCTCTGTACCCTATGCTTTTATATTTTTCATATTTTATTCTTCTTAATAAGAAAATAATTTATGTGCTTATTTTGCATAAGGATTTAATAGCTATACAAGATCTATTAACGTATTAAGAGGTTTGCATTTCATGTGCAAAATTTGACTGCACACAGAAACAAATACTCAAGCATTCTTCTTTACCTTCTAAGTATAAAATCACTACATATTTCCAAAAATATAGAGCTTTTCACTTAGAATTCAAAAACTGCAGCTGATGTAAAACCAACATCTAGAGCTAATGACACCAGCATCAGACTCATGACTATAGTGGAATTGAGGTGTGAAGAACATCAGTGAGAACAGAGTCTAGGATGAGATTTCCAGAGGAGTGCAGATATCTTCATAATGAGATGTGAGTAGGTCCTCAAAGTGAGTATGTGCACAAAGAGACCTACTGCAGAGACCTTCTTTATTTTGGATGTGGGAGACTCCAAGTAACTACAGCTTCTACAGAGCCGTCAACAAGGGCAGAAATGAAGCCATGGTATTKTAGGCTATGGTTTATCATACCCACCTGCCCGAGGTCAGGCCTCTCAATCATCACTAGGAATTGTCCTCCACAGCGTTTTCCAAACACAGAAAAAACGTATGTTTCACTCTGCTGTGAACCCTCCCTGACGGCCAGGCAGAGGGAAAAGGGGCATTTTCTTCTAACTGCTAGCCGTGCCACATGCAGCACTGTGCTAATTAAATGATGGCAGCCTGACAGAGTAGATTACACACAATCTCGTCATTAATTAGGAGGCATTCCTTCCTGCATCAGAAGGATTCAGTGTAACCATATCACTGATCTCACAGCCTCCTTCGATAGGGCCTTGCACGGAGAAGCTGTGTCCTGAGCATGGACCAGCAGCCTCCTGAGTAGGTTAAAACGGGATTTTTCATCTCTGGCCATAACTGAGGCCCATTTTTTTTTTCCTGATTTTTTCTGAGCATGGGTTGATCATATTCTCTTTCAATTTTTTTCTTTGAAGGCAAAAATCCTGTGATTGATAGTGATACAAAGCAGAGTATTTGCACATGGTCCTGTTAGCTGTTGCATCCACTCAACAGAGAGTCCAGCACAGTGACTCATCTGAACAACTCATCTGAAATGAGACACTGGATCCCTAAGTGGGAAAACAAGCTGCTCTGAGGAGCACTTCAACTGTTGAAAGTATTGGCCAAGGGAAGACAGGGATCCACTAAGTCAAAATGAGAGAGTGCTGGATAGAGGGGAGCCATCACATGTGCTGAATCACATACAAAGATAAGACAAAAGGGAATCCACGTCTTCCATAGCTAACCAAGAGTGAAGCCTGCAGGAGGACTCACACTTATCCAGCACAAACCCAGAGAAGCTTTGGAGAAATTCTACAAGAGCTGCTCTCAGTCTTGAAGAGAAGACTGGACAGGCTACATGGTGGTGATAGGCTGACCCAGACATCTCCTGAGGTGTCAAGTCTGAGGAGGATATGGGTCGGTCTTCTTTCATACTAGAAACTAGAAGGACAGTGTTGGGCCTTATATTGCAGTGTCAAAAGCTCAGGAGCCCTTGCCCTACATTCACTATCTTTCCAACCTGTCTAACACTGCACAAGCACGAGCAGCACTATGAATTGACCAACCGGAGTGAAAAAAAAAAAAAAGACTTAAGACTTATAATTCTTGCTATTTTAGCCTGATAAATCCGACAGCAGCTTGCCGATATGGAAGTGAGAAAGAAGCAGCCAGACATGGGGAAACACAAAGTAAAAGACTGGGCCATATTTAAATGTGCACAGTATTGAAAAATATGGTCCTATGTTTAATGTTAATGAAATACATCATTCATGCATCATTGCCATAGGAACTGTTCAGTTAACATTAAACATATTTTGATACCAGTAAATGTTACTGGTTGGCAGAGAAAAGTTACAACATGTGTAATTTTGCTCTTTGTTTTCTCTTACCATGTGTAGGTGTCTGGGTGGCACTGTTTAGTATCAGGTGACTATAATTTTGTTCTTGGTCATCTGAAATTCACAGAAAAAATATTCTTTAAAAAACAGCTTAGTAAACGCACTAATCTGCAGATGATAATTACAGCTCACAGTATTTACAAGGAATCTCAGCATGATCAAAGAAAGGAGAAGAAAATGCTTAAGAAAGCGGAAGACTCTTGTTATGTTGTTCACTTAAAATTCCAGATGCTAAAAGAACACGATAATGGGAAACTGCTCCCCTTCTCCTGCAAATTAGAGGTGTCTGCAAAGTTAAGCATGTTCGAGCAGGAAGCAACCATGACTTGTGTATCAACATCAGTAATGCATTCCTGGAAACTCCTGAAACCTCAGAGAGCTAATTACACTGCCACATCTCTTTCCAACACAAAGCTGTTCRTAACATTGGCCTCCAAAACCTGGAAAAAAAGCCTGCGCTGGATTTCCCATGTTCTCTGTTCACATTCATTCACAAAACCTTGCATGATATTTTCCTTTTTCGTGACATGAAATTACTGATTGACATCAAGTTTATGATCCTTTAGGACTCYTTGGTGGTTTTCCAAAGAACTGCTACTTGTCCAATCATTCTTTAATGCATACAACCTTTCTTTAGTATTCCTGTTTAACAGCAGATTTTTATTCCACCATGTTGACATTAACAAGAAGCCTATATGCGAAGCATATAAGTTGATCTCTCTAGCGATATTTACTTCCAACCTATGACCGTTGAACCATTGTGGCATCCACCCTATAGAGATTCCTTATGGACAATGCTTCCTAAATTAGTCTCATAATACTTTCCCAGAAACTACCAAAAACCTTGCTAATGTCTTACATGTTGATATTTCTAGGTCCTGAGGCCTGTTGGTTAGCAAATCATCTGCTCTTTTATATAATTTAAATATTCGATGCTTCTGAAAAGCCAGCACATACAGATTTCACACAGGTTCAGTTCAAGAGTCTTCTACATAGAATTTTATAGTCCTCAGTTGCAAAGGCAGATGCTGTCTACAGTTGCCATTAGAACTATCTGTGTATCATAAAAACAACTAAACATTCCATTTTCCTCTTAGAACACTTCTTTTCTGCTGATCAGGTCCAGGTAGAGCAGTATGCTCATCTGACCAYGCCCACTTGGGTTCTGAATATCTCCAAAGATAGAGACTGTGTCTCTGTCTATATAAGTAGTTACAGTGCTTGACCAGACTTAAAGAGTAAAAAAAATATATATATTCTTACGCATTTCAGTTTGTGCCCATTGTCACTTGTTCTGTCACTGGATGCCTCTAAGAAGAGTTTGACTCTGTCCTCTTTACTTCTTCCCACATCATGTACTTACAAACATTGATAAGGTCCCCTCTGAGTCTTCTCTTCTCCAGGAGGAAAAGTCTCAGGTCTATCAGCTTCTTCTCATGTAACCTGTGCACTCTTATTCATCTTTGTGCCCCTTCACTTGATTTGCTCCAGCACCTCCATGCTGCTGTTCTACTGAGAACCCAGGATGGGAGACAGTAGGTCTTGAGGTGGCCTCATCAGTGCTCTGAGGAGAAGGGAACTATCACCTCCTCCAACCTGCAGTCTTCCTAGCACAGCCCAAGACGCTGTAGGCCTTGTTCACCACAGGGGCACACTGATGACTCATGTTCAGCTTGGCTTTCACTAGTTATTTTATCAGGTATCTTATCCACTAGTTATTTATTTATCATCCCTTTGATCTATTTGTGAAAGCTGCAAACTGAACAGTGAGCCATGAGCCTGCTGTGTTGTCCACTGARTTCTCCTTTACATTTGACCTGATAAGAGCCTGAGCGAATTTCTACATAGCCACCTCTACCCTGAAAAGACTTAGAAAGCAAAGTATTTCCTCAGGAGGGGTCCACCTTGCAAACTGTTCTATATAGAAACTTGTGGTACCCATGTTAGTCTCCCTATGTTCAGGCAGATGTATGGTTACAGCTGTGGCTGTCTCACTTAGCTGTGGCTAAGAAAAGCATGGCTAAGTCACAGCTAATTTAGAAATCAAATGGTTAAAGCAAACATACAAACTGTTTGTCCTTTTCTCAGCTAACTTTGCTCACACGCTACTGAGCTGACAGGTAACAGGCTAGACACTGGTGATGGAGACATCTCTCCACGTGGAAAGCGAGTATTTAAAACAGTAGCTGATAAAACATTAGCACATTCATTGCACCAGAAGCAAAGAAAGATGTTTCCTTCTCCYGAAAACAAACAATTCTCTAATGTTCTGGCACTTGCTCTGGCAGCTTCACTCCTGGATAAAGTTGCTGAGGAAAGTGATAACACCCATATTGACATGATTAGTTTGTATTCAAACTATCTCCYAGTATTGTGATTCTGATCAGCTTTCCATTTCATTCCAGATTCTTTCCTCTAAAGAACTCAGGTTCTCTGAGGCCAATGCAAAGATGCCAAAAAATGACATATAAATTGACATATAAAAATACTCAGACCCTGAATTATTGGTCTTTTTGTGTGGCTGAGTTAATCAGGCTTCAGAATGCAGCACCGGGGCTTCGCTTACCACTTTTGTGGCCTATAATAAACACTTTCAAAGCCGTAAAAYGCTTTAAAGGGATGGCTGATCCTGCTGCACTTCTTCAGGTTTAACAAGATCATGTTGTTAATTGTGAAGTGCCAGTTAGGCAGAAGCACAGATAGGGATCTAAGTTCGAAGCTGTTTACAAGGAAGCTCCACTGGGGAAATAAGGGCTGCACAGTGCTCTGAATCATGAAATCTCCGAGCACAGCTGGAAGAGCAATCAGATAACAGTAACTAGAAGAATGGGATTTAACATGAGCAGAAGGTAAACAAGTGCTTCTAACCTCCTTTTAGAATTAATGTGGACGGATAGGGACTGAAAAGAGCTCAGGTTTCTTTGCAAAGGACATGGATTCACTAATTGGAACAGAAAAACACAACAAAACGCTGCATCTCAAGAGATTATACATATGGCTTGTGTGTGAATCTGGCAACTGCAACTCTGGAAAACAGAGCTTTCCATCCATGAAAAGGAAGGGAGCACATGTTCACTAGAGGGGAAGAGAAGGTGTTGGAGGAGAAAGGATGCTGGGTCTGTATGCAGGACAGTAGTGGATGGCCATGTGGAGGCCCGTGGAGGCCATGGGAGGCTGGAAAGGTTATATCCTTCTGTAGGGAGAAAAGTAAACTGAGTTTGTAGGAAGGGATATCTCTAGACTAGGATCTGCGTTGATCTCAGGTGACTCTTCTTCATTTATCCCCCAGGCTGAGGACTCTACAACCTCTCAGTGCTACAGCATGGCATCCACTGCTGAGGATTTCAGGTTTCTCTGAAACTACATGCACATTTTGGCAAGACTTGGAGCATCTAGCACCCTCCATGTCTAATGTCATCCAATAAATGCTTTTAAGAAGTGCCAGTAGCTTTTTAACAGCAGATGGCAAAACAAGAAGTGAGAATTTTCCTAGTGAGCATAAAGAATGCTTTTTTTGTCCCAAAGCACTACCTATCACGTGCTGAGCAAATTTRTATCTGCACATTAACTCCCTTGAATGTTTCTGGTCAAGGGGCACTGTACTCAGAGCAAGACAGGATCAGGCCCCTTGGTGATCTGAGAGCACCAATAATGGGCAACTGGAATGATAGGAAACATCCTGAGATGTGAAGGTGACTGAGAGTCTTTCTTCACAGGTCTTCTTGCATGTGGATCGTCTCATTTGCTGAGGAATCGATCTGAACTTCTGCGAGAGAAGCATTTCTTCCAGTGGGCAAGATGCAACTCTGATTTAATTTGCAGAATAAATCAGTCACTGAATTGTCTGTTTTGAGATTCAAAGCCCTTGCTAAATAATAAAGAAAACTTTATAAATAGCCTCAAATTAACTCCTATTGTACTTCCTGTCCAGAATATCCTCTTAAAAAAGTCTTTCTTTTTGCACAGAGAGTGCAAAAAGGTAGAGTCTTTTCTACCTTTGCTTTGATATTTGCTTTCAGTCTTCCCTGGGGCATATATATATCTTTTCAATCTCAATCATTTGTTATGTGTTTATTGCTAATAAAAACTAGATTTATTTTGTTCTATAATAGGAAAAACAACAAGTGTCAAAATCTAGAAAGAAAACATTGCATTTTCCAACCTGTCTTTTCTAATAAAATTCCTTGTGGAAACTGCAATGCAAGGATATTTTTAATACTTGCCAACTACATTATAGATATAGGATGGTCCTGGAAGTCATACGATATTTTGTGTTAGCTTTACAGAATTTATTAAAGCACTGTGAAGTCTTCTGAAATCTGCTATTCAACCAGAGAAAAGAAATAGGCTGAACAGGAGTAATTCACCTATGAAATATGTTTTCTTTCCTTCTTCCCTTCTGGTCTTTTCAGCAACCTCAGCATTTCCCTACCTTCAACTATACACTCTAGCTGAGATTTTCAGAAAAGAATATAACAAGTGGTTTATTTTTCTGATGACAAGATAAGTGTTTGGCATCTACATTAATGAAGAGAAAATCCCCTTCAAGGGCTAATCTTCCAGAGTACTTAAATATGACAGAAGACTTCAGGCTTTAGGAACTGAAAGAAAGACAGGCCCAGAAGGCAAGGAGTAAAGCAGATGAAAAACTGATGATGAAAATGTAAATACTTCTGGCATTAAGCTCCTAGTTTATCAACTGCCTGTCACCCTTTGGCATTTTCTGTTCATAATTTGTAGTCCGGAGGGGAACTCTTAAGCAAATGTCCTTTAACTTCTGCTATGCTGGCCAAGCAAAGCGGAGCTGGGTGCCTGGGTGAAGAAAGTGCTGGTAAAGCATTCACTGCATGGGGCATTTCCCTGTTAATTGGGCTGTAATCATTTAGAAGAATATGAAATATGAAATTAGGGACAGAGATGATGATAGAATTTTTGACATGAGATCAAGAGTGATTTGGGATTCAAAAGGAAAACAAAAAGAAACCAACTGCATGAATGGGATGAGATCCTGATGGGACAGAGGGACACAAAACAACCAAGTCCGTCAGCCTGTCAGCCTGTTCAGGAGCTAACTGGGAACCACCAGCTCCTTGGGKCAAGGCACCATGTCACTCATGTCAGAGCTACTCACAGCACTGAAGGTCTATCTCAGGGACACCAAGGGATGAGGGACACATGAGGGATGTGTGCCCAGGCAGCAAAAATCCCCAAGTGCCTTCTCAGAGAGGGTGCTCATAATTTAATACTTAGCCTAATAGACCATTAAATCCCAGCTGTCTTGCTTGCACATTAGGCAATAATTACTCTATACTTTTATGTACGAATATCCTCTTTGCAGAGTGCTTCTGCACCTGGCCAGCGATAGTCAAACAAACTGACCCCCCCTTCTCCCAAAGAAAAGGGACTGTAGCTAGGGTCACACCAGACAACATGAACAAAGATTAAGCTACTATTAAAGTCAAAATATCAGTCACTAACAGGCTGGAGGTGCCAGATTAAAGGTTGTCCACAAACCCCTAATTTGATATTCATTATGTTAGGTTTTTTGTCCCACTGTTCTAGCCTATTTTTCAACTGTAATCCTATGACTCATTCATTGAACAGGATGCTCAGAGAATAAGGCAACTATTCAAGAGTTATTTTAATCCTCATTAAGTGGTGAATGGCCCTGTTCTTTAGTATCCCACACCATCCAAAACCTGCACTGTTTATGGAACTGTTATTTTCCATGCAGGCTTTCCTCTCACCCTCCTCTACGCCTCACAAACGGGTTTCAGACTCCCACTGCACGGACAGTGGGGGTCTGTTTGCTGCAGATTAAACTGAGACAGCAAGCAACTGCACCAGCACTTTGCAGCTTTTGAGGAACCACCATGGAATACGCAGGTCAGATTTTTCAGATCACTCAACGGATTTTTAATAGGATTTTGCAAGCACAAATCAGATGCTAATTAATCATAAAGCTTTTGTGGAGAAGGTAGAGCAGCGTGTAATTATTCCTATTTTATGTGTGGGGAAAATCTGCCCAGGGAGGTTGTGGAGTCTCCTTCTCTGGAGGTCTTCAAAACCCCCCTGGATGCCACCCTGTGCCACATGCTCTGGGTGTCCCTGCTGGAGTGGGTGAGTTGGACTAGATGATCTCTAGAGGTCCCTTCCAACCTCAACCATTCTGTGGTTCTGTGAAAATGATGAAGATGGGTGGAATCATGTCCGTAAGGCCATAAGGAAGCCCAGAGAGGAACGRGCCTGTTCAGCCTCAGATTTGCTCCTTGGCAGAGGGGTTACATCATGTCTAGCTATAGTGGTGGCAGCTCACAGGAGCTCAGCCCTTCCAAAAGCCACASTGTGGGTATATGAAACTTCAGCAACAAGAAGCTGAAGCAACTTGAAAAGGCTCTGATGAGCTCAGCTTTGTCAAGCCATTCCCATGCCATAGACCTGTTGTCTGGCCTGCATCAGCAAAGCCCTCAAAGAGCAACCTGGTGTCCCTCTCTCTGACCGTATCACCATGCAGTTTAGGCACAATGTTTTGCTGGAAGAACAAGGTCAAATGGGAGGTTCACATTTCCCACACCTGGAGCCAGGGCATATTTGTCAGCAGAAACTGCAGTGTGGACCTGGCTGCAGAAACCTCCTGGCAGGGGCAAGAGAGACCTTTGGTTCACTTGGATGTTTGACGAGGGCTTGCTCTGTCCTGCCCATAGGGGCCACATGCCTTCTAGATCTTCTTACTACCTAACCCTCCTTCCACATAAAGCAGTGAATCATGCTCAGAGTTACTCCCAGCAGTGATTAAGAAAGAGTTCATTTGGAAAAAATAATACATTCTGTACCTAAACACTCTGTAAGCTAAGGTTTTTCATAAAACTTGATTATTTGCTTAATCTTAAATCTTGCACCTTACACCTTATTCTTACACCTTAACTAAAAGTCCTTGTAAATTATAGTACATATCCACGCACACAGTCATCTACATACAGCAGACTCCATGAGATTTTATTTAATGTTGCTGCACTCAAAACAGCCTCAGCATTTTGCTATATCCAACTATTTAAATGCTATGCAGTCTGTATAAAGCATCAGCAAAGTACGTCACTTTTACAGGCATTGCTTCCCAGGGGATCACCATCTGAATGCGCTTAAAAGAGAAGCATTAAAGAAATGAAAAGGAAAAATAATCAAAATCAATCTCTACATGCTAAATACACAGTGCTTTAAAAGAGAGAGAAATCCCAGAATCCAGGTTGATCTTGGGAAAGGTACTTGGTCTAAAGGAGTAATGGATGTGAAGCTAAGATTTTGTTGTTGGGATTGTTGCAGCATTTCTTACCAGTGGGATTTGCAGTATCAGAGTATACAATGCTCATGGGTCTGTGAGTCTAATAGCTGGCGATGCCCATCTTCCTACAGAGATCTGTATCTGATACAGATCACATATTACAGCTTCATCTCTCCCCTGCCTGACACTCAATGCACACCTTTGGAGGCTGTCAACGTTCACAGGAATTAGTTAAATGGGGGAAAGTTATCAGGAGTTATTATTGAGGATGGTTAATTAAGGAATAGGCAAATGTACCACTACACATGGAAAAATATTTAGGTGTAAGGAGGACTGACCTTCTGGAGGTCCACTCTGACAACTTCAGAAACCTTACATGGAGCTACACCAAAAAACAGATGGAAAATAATCCTTCTGCAAACATCTGGGCAAAGACGACTGCTGGAAGAAGGACTGCACCCACAGTGGTCCACAGTCCAGGGAACAGTTAGTTCACTCAGAAAATTATCCACCTCCTCCRCTGGGGGTTGTACAGAGCTCCAAATATCTTTCTCCAAGGAAACCACTTTATCAAGGAAACCCGAAAACTCTGAAGCATTTTTGGAAAAAATAGTTTTCTTGATTAAGATTTTTTATCGTTCTGCGTAGACAACTGAATATCAGAACTGTTAAAATCTACATATTTACCAGCATTAGTAGAGATGTGCCATACTCCCCAGCAGGAGAATCTGGAAAGCAGGAATGCCCTGTGAGAGCATTTCTCAGCAGCTACAGTGACTTCCCCCACTCCACCCCACCATGGAAATATCTGAGCTACCAATCTGATTTAAAATCTCACTTCATCATTTCAATCTTTTTTTTTTTTCTTTCTGGATTCCTATGATTTTGCTATATTTAAGGCTGCTTATGCTTTCACGTTCCAGAATAAATCAGGAAAAAGAAATAATGAAAAGAGGAAATSTAGATGAAGAGATGGAGAACAGTGACCTTCTTTCTGGGAGTGAAAACTGTGAGGCTGGTGGCAAATCCCTTCTGCCAGTGCCTGGGATCCCCTCTGTGTTTGGGAACTTCACATTGACACTCCAAATACAACGTAATTAGATAAATATGGACTGGTTTTCTCAAAAATCAAGCAGCTGAGCATGACTAACATTAGACAGCAATGCACAAACAGCATCTGGGGAAGCGGTCCTGGATGCTAACCTTTGGAAATGCGTTTAGAATATACAGATCATGGTGAAAACATATGGTCAAAGTAGAACAAAATGTGTCCTTTAAAGGGCACTTCTGAAGATGAAGCTGATTTTGGAAGATATAAATAGTATGGTTTTCTAAAGCAGGATTAGTTAAACACAATCTTATGTGGAACACAGCCAGCTATTCCACATGCAGAATGGAGAGATAATTATGCTAATACCTCCAGAAGAAACATATGGTTGTTTTTAACCCCATGATACTGGCAAGAAAGAGAAGGAAAGGGAACACAAAGTCCTCTATCTCTGGTTTTCCCTCTGTTTTGAAGTAGAGAGAAGAATAGAAATTTAGGATGAAATTACTGCAAGAAGGGACCTCCAGTGGGTCCAGTGTGGTTGGACTGTGCTTCCTATTTGAGATGAGAAGGTCAAATACGATATTAATTCCTGCACCTTAAGGARGAGCAGAGAAGTGCCTGACCACACCGTTCCAGTGTTAGCTCTAGCCCAGCAATCATGGATGTTATCACATTAGGAGGGAGAAGATGCTCAAGTCAAACACTTAACTCCTCACTGAGTTTAAACCACTTGCAAGACCACTTGCAATCTGCCAGGGAACATGGAAATCTGTCTAGATGCCTGAAGGTGGTTAGACAGAGAAGCAGAGACTTTCCACCTTATCCCGCTCTCTGCTAAGGGCTAGGAACAAGAACACGTGTGTCAGGTTTGTTTGGAGTTTCTTTCCTCCTTTTACTGATTTTTGACACTTTCTATCCCAAGATGCGGGACTTGTTTGCAAGCACGTGCCTGCTAGGTGCTGAATACAGCTTTGGGCCAGCACTGCGTAGAGAACTAAGCCCTGATACAATTAAACATTGCTCATATTCTTAATTTTAAGCATATAAGTCACTAGCATTAATCAAGTGTGTAAAATGAGCTGTATGCATAAGTGCTTTACTATAAGAAAGACAAGAGTGGCACTATGGAAGGAACTGAAAGCTTTGTTAAAAACTATCATCAACATTAACAGCAGTTAGGCAGATGGTTAACTAACCATCTTCTCAAGTCTAACTGAAGTCATATTAAACAGTGGCCTTCAAAAGTGTACTCCTATTGAAATATCTGCATGTTCCASTTTCAAAATCTCACTTTTTACTGCTAATTGTAAATGCTGTTCTTGCAGTGTTTCCATTCCATCAGATTTCATGTTAGAGAAGATGACACATGTTCTTTGGAAGAGCCTAGGGCAGATACATTAACTGTGACCATAAAGCAGCGAGATGCTCCTCCTGTTGAACACAGATCTTGGGATATTTTATGCATGCTTATTTTTTTTTTTTTAAATAAATATTTAAATTTAACACATCCCCTCCCTTTCCATATGTTCTACATAGAAATTTTCTGCCTGGCTAATTCAAAATCAGCTGAAAAAATAAACATTTGCAACTCTGAAAGAGACATATACCAKGAATATTGGATAATTTCCGAGGAAAAGAATCATTTAAAATAAGAAGTTTTGAGTGTGGTTGGAAGGACTTACTTTCCTTTTTAGGAAAGCAGGATGGTGCTCTCTAAAAGCAGATGCTTAATGTGCTGTCAGGCGTCAGCTCACAGGGCCTTTCATAGAACAGAATCCAACAAGTGCAAGTGAATTGCCTTAACTKAAATGTGCCAAATTATTTGGGACACTGAAGTGTTTCTATATAATAAATCTATCTTGACTGACCACAAGTTACAGTATTTATATTAAGTGTGTGCAAATACATCTTACATATAGATATCCTGCAATAATTATTGAAATAAAAGTTTTAAAACCAGGGCTAAATTTATGACAAAGTTATTAGTTTGCCTCTCCTCTATATTCTAGTACCTCTTTCCACAGAAACTTAGCATCACCTGAAAGAAATACTTGTGCCTCCAACCYTGCCAGTTTTAGAAAGCGAATATCTTTTTATCATAAGCCTATAAAGCCAGAGGCCCTTGAATCATTTAATTAGGAAGGATTTCACCTGTCATTTAGTTAAATGTGGAAATCACAGTCTCCTCATTTGTAATGAGGAGGCAGCAGYAGCACTGCATTGCACCCTGAGGGTCCAGAGGCCAAAGACAAACAAAAGAACCCAGCATTTATTTATTTTAAATCTGTACTTTTTATTTTGACCTCAGATTTGTTTTTGAGATCTCATTTGTGGTTTCTTTATCTTCTGTGGTTGGCAATACCACACAAGGTAACAATGCCACTGCCAAGGTAACTTAAGCAATATTTATTGTATTCCTGTATTAAAACCTGGCAATATGGCCGAGTACAAAATTTATAGCAGTATAAACTATTCTCCTGTAAAGTAATTTCCATCTATTTACACATTCCCTGTCTTCCATGGGAATATTCTTGTTAGCCAATCTGGTGCTCAGCTATGCTTAGAGGCACATGGCTTTTTTGCTCCTGTTTTACTGCATTTCTGTGCTAAACTCACCCAGACCAAACAGTAGCTCTGTGGCTATATATCTGTAGATGCAAGTACTGTCTGCTATTGAAATTCCTGCTTCCACTTCAGTTCCTGCYTCCCATGTGCCTGAGCTAGTGCATATAGTGTATAGTATAGTGCTTAGAATCAAGCAGAAATGTCTCTTTTTTTTTTCCCTCAGTTTTCCAGCCAGATCAGTTCCTTATTTGCATCCTTCTGAATATGTCAAGGGGTCCTCCTGAAGCTTTTGAGTAAACTATACAAAAAAAGAGGGGCTCCCTTAAACAGGGAATCCCCAGCAATTATTTAGAATGCCTAAGGACACTGGAAAGGGTGGACTCCAAAATAAAAGGCAAAGGAAAGAGTAAAAGAGCTGCACTGCACTGCAGATGCAGCCAAGATAGGAGGATGGGAAAGTCGGATTCATAAACTGCACCAACTACTCCCATAATGAGCGAGTCCTGCCCCAGAACATTCATCCAAGAAACRCGTGTGAAGGAAGTCAAGGGCTGAATGTAAACGTGAGGGTTTTCTGGAGCAACACTAGGGGAGGACATCTGGACTGATATTTTTCTGCCCACTTATRGCTTGCCCACTTATTTCCTTGATGGAAAACCCTACTTGTATTTTGGACTAAGAAAGTGAGAAAAGGCATCTTGGYACTCAGTGTCATTTAACCTAGTACCTTCAGGAGGTACCTGAGATTCTCACACCTTGTGCTTTGTAACACCAATTTAATGCTGTCAAAATCATTTCCTACRTGAGAACCGCAATCTGCTGAACGCCTGCTAGGCACGCCCCACCGAACGAACCGGTTAACAGCTAAGATGCTGTGAGAGAACTGCCCGAGAAGAGGGGAGAGAAGGGAAAGACGGAGCCTGACAGAAGTTCTGGCAGAGGCTTGCTTGAGGTGAGAGACAGTCACCAGGTCCAGGATGGTTGGTATCTGTGGAATCCACTTCTCCCTATGTCATGCTGCAGAGGCTCCATTGTCCCTTTCTTCCCCTACACTCCTGTGTCCTGATCCTGAGTGGCTTCATGACTAGCAAGGTTGTGGGGAACTAAACTGGATGGAGGCACTGATCCACCATTTTTTTTTTCTCCCAGCTGGATCAGTCCCACATTATGTAATTTTTGTGAAGAGGATGAGAGAAAGCAGTGAGAGTTAAAGCTGAAGCTCAACTKCTTGCTATAAATTCTGGAAAACTGCAGGATTAAAAGCATATGGCTGCATAGAGTGCTATGGGCAGAAGTCACTCCACCAATAGCCTTTCCTCAGTAACGGATGCACTCGATGTGAAGTGCATATGGAAATCTCATAAAAGGAACATCTTGGCTCTGATCATGTTCCATGGTTCCTGGGCCAGGTTCCCAAAGAGACTGGTGGCTCCTCTTTGCTGCTCCCACCTGCAGATGCGCAGCACAGAACTGTCTCTTASATGGGAACCTCCTCTGCACTGTTCATCAGTGCTATGCACCACATGTGACGTGGAGGGACAGTCCTTCCACGAACTCCAAGAGCAGTAAATGTTGAGACAGAAATGTAAAAATCTGTTTCACTTGATGGGAAGAGCCTGTCCTGGAGCTGAGCCAGCATCTAGTACAGGAAAGAATATCTGTGCTTTAACAGCACTTCCTCCCCTGTATAAATAATTTTCCTGCTCACTCGTGGTGCAGGCTTTCAGCCCAGCTGTGCTCACCAAGGGCAGCTTCTGCACAAACTCGTGGCCTTTCCGTGTGGTCCCTCCTCACCGCTGCCAGCCCTGCTCTGCAGGAGATCTGCACAGCGGCCACTGCCATCGCTGCCAGGAGCCTGCAGGCTCCTCTCTGCAGGTGACAGGTTTCACACAGGCCGTGCGAGAGCCTCACTAATGCATTTRCTATGCACCAACCACAGAGTGGCCAGATTTGCCTTGAACTGCCTTTATTTTTTTTCCCCTGCACGTTCACCAGTTTCTACATCACTTTGCAGGAGTCTCATCTTTCACGGAACTCAGAGCATTTTGCAGAGCGAATCAAATCTCATTCCTCTTATCTCAGCTGCAAAGCAGCAAGCTCTTGAGATGCTGAGGTGGGTCCCAGTGCTGCTCTCCACTGAATGCAGGTGCCTCTCAGCACTTCTCCATGCACAGCAGCTCCACATTATATTTCACTTCTTCATTTGGAGCACCGAAAGGCAAGATGGGGCKCTCTCAGATTTCTGGAAAAGCAGAGAGGAATCTCTTTCTTCACATCTCCACTCGGTGTGCCAGCAGCTCTGAAAATCTCCAGGGAAACATGGTCCTATATCAGGCAGTGCTTTCATCTGCATTTGAAAGAGAAAGTCCTGTGCTCTGGTAAGCAGGAGAGGAATTCAAAAGGACTAACATAATTGCTTTGCCTTTTCCATCAAGGAAAATTCATTGAAAGTCTGATCTCATCTCTCTTCTCCTCCTGAGCTTGCCCAGGAGAGGTGCTGGGCAGGATGTTCTGGTGCTCTGACCTCCAGGAATGGAAGTATCCCAGGTCAGTACAGTCCCTCAGGAACACCTTGGCCACACCAATGTCACAGATTTGCTCTTTCACCTGGGAAGGACTGCATAAACACTGCTGGTGAGTCAGGCTGGTGAACACGAGGAAAGGTCTAAGTACACATGCCTGCAGAATCACAATGAAGCATCATCTGGAGTGAATTACCCAGAAGAAGAGTGCATTTGGGATTCATAGCTCTGAAATTTCCAGTGTTGAGGTAGGTGCTGCACAGAAACTACTGCCACAGATCCACTATTCCATATTGGGTGTGWTGGAGAAGGGACAGTTTATGCAGAGTATAGACATCAGTATTTCAGAGCTGCTAACAAAATCTTTCCATGCAGTCTCCTGCTGCTCTCCTGTATATCCTGCTTGCTAGATGAATAATTAGTAAGGAAACCAGACGAGATTTTGCAGCATGCAATTTGAAAGCATGAGCCCAGCRCTATCATTTGGTCCCAGTCAGGATGTCAGTAATGTGAAGAGCTACTGTTTCACAAAATCTCCATTTGCTCTGTACTGTGGACTTTCCATAGCACGGCATCACCTCTGTGCTTCCCTTGTGTTTAGTTCTAGATCCCCTTTTCCTAAGGCAGCTTTATACATAGAGCTGGGCAGGCCAGCACATACAGCTGGACCAGTTGGTTTAAAGCTGCTCTTTTCCCAGTTWATGCACTTTGTTGTCTATGATATGTCCTTCCCGCACACTACATAAATATCTGTTTCCCTAATTGTATTCCTTGGTACTTAGGCAGGTTTATCTGTCTCTGAGGAAGCTGATATTTAAACCTMGTTGAAGATGTTCAGAGATAAATTAGAGTTGCATCTCTAGATATCTCAGCCAAGTTACTTTCAATGTACTGGGGCAACATGTTCTTACAACTTTTCAGCTTGTAGCTAATCTATAAGGCCAGTCCTGCTGAGATGGCAGTATATACTAYATGTTTCCAGCAGTAGCGTTGGTATTATTTAGCTTATTTATTCCATGAATACTGGAGAGGGGTTAATGGAACTGATGGTCAACTGGTCATGGCCAAACACAACCTCCAGCACTTCAGAAGCAGCTGAAACCATGAATGCAGTCCCAGACATGCAAAAGAGTCTTCCCATCATGGAGAAAAAGGATCAAAYCCAACCTGACCCATGAGTATTAACAGGTAGGAACCAGGAAGTCTTTCGCTGTGTTAAGTGTTATGGACATCACATAACCCCCAGTGGCTGTCTTTGTACTTGAGAGARAGATGCACAGTTATGCTCCGCTACTCCTAGGTCAGTGATGAGTGTAGTTAGTGTTGTTACAATCTCTAATTTGTTGTGTTTATGGCACAGATTTTTTTTTCTTCTTCTAAATATGCCACATTTTAAAAACTCAAGGGTACCCATAGCTGCCTTCAAGGTCTCTGCGGCCTAGTCCTCCTTATCTTGTCTCACAGGCACTGAAAGATGGGAAAGTGATTTCTGAGGCACTCCAGTCATTGTGGAAAAACCCAGATAGACATTTTTATATATAAAATTTGACCCTTTCTCAGGCATAACTTCAGCGTTCTTCCTTCCTCCTTGTTTTCTTAATTTCTTGGACTTCTTGAACCAAAATTTTAAAGAAATCTYCTATTAGTTCCTGCAGCCTCTATGCTGTCTGACCGGACAATGCGATGGCGATCTCGCATGAGCAAACCCAGCACTCCTACTGACCTAATTAGGTTCGCAGTCAGCGTCAATGATCAAGGCCTTGTTCCCTGAGGACAACGTGCCTCAGAGACATAATTTCATGCTTTTGCTGTCAGCTGCCTTCCACAATTTATCTTCTCATTAGCTCTTTAAAAACTGTACTAGTCACTGACTGGTTGARGAAAATAACTCTTGTGATGGAGACATTGGCTTTGGAGATAAAGCAGTCAGTAATTTCACTTTGCAGCAATATATACACGCTATTTCTGAAGCCARCACCTTGAAGTATTTGGAAAACTGGAGGGCAACTCATTTGCAATGTCCAGTAAGATCTAAGCAYGTGATCTAAACATTGTGATATAGATGTCAGATATTCTACCTATGAACAAGACCCCAGGAACTGTTTATAAGGACAGGATTCAATGGCTTCCTTATTAGACCAACAACTAAGCCACAGAAGAGACTGCTGAGAATGCACGAAGGGCTGTCACATTGCCCTTTCTCCCAGTTTGCATTGCCTCTAACACTCTGGGCACTTTTTTTTCCCCTTCTTTTCTTTTTTTTTTTTTTTTTTTTTAAGGAGAGAAAGACATTGAATAAAATATAGGGATATTAACAAAGATGCTGTTGACCTAAGAGTTTTCCTAGCTCTACTTGGTCCCAGATTTCCGAGCTTGCTTTGCTATATTTGCTTCCACGTGTTGCCTTCATGCTGGTGTATTTCGCTCCCTGAAGTAAGCAAGCTGTCACAAATCATTACAGCATGCACATCTCAATACCTTCCTGTATCYTTTGCACAGCTCTCGATGCCTCTTGTTACTATGCAGTTTATCCTGCCAATATTTTGGATTTCCATGTGCCATGCTGCTATACATCTTATAGAAGAGAGGTAGGTGGTGTGAGGAGTCCAGGATTGTGCACCAAAGTAGAAAACACTGATGTGGTAAACAATGTTTGTCCATCCTCAGATGATTTTGACATTAATTAATGGCTGATCAAAACATATTTACTGTCCCCACTACTTTCACTCAAGCCCAGATGTAGCCCCCCATACAAAAGCCTGCAAAAGCAGAAGGACTTATTTCCTGGATGTGGACTTGGGCTCTAGATGGGCTGGATTTGGGCAGGCAAATGTCACCTCTGCCCCCTATATCAGCAGCTTTCCCAACCTCAGTTCCTCCTACATGCACCATGACTACTTTGACCCYATCTGATGGGTAAGCAGCACCTAGCAAGATGGACAGGCAACTAATCACTCTACTCTTTTTTCCACACTGCTTGAAAACAAGTTCTTTGGGGCCCAAACGCAGCTTGTRTTGGAGTGTCTGGGCTGTCCTCCTGGTGACCCAGTTCAGCATCGCGCCAAAGAAATGGTGCAGATGCTAGGTCTGAATCCTTGGCCAGCACCTCCAGCATCATCTTGCCCATTAACTCTGCATAAACAAACAACCACTTACAATATCAAGAAAAATAATCTCACCCATAATCACTGATTAGAAATGTTTGCTTATGGATGGATATTTATAGCCTACAAGAGGTAAATGTCATTCTCATTGCCTGCATTGCACGGCAGATATTGTTTAACCAGCAATCAGAGTTTTGCGACACCGCTGTTTGGAATGGGAGATGAGTGAGTGCTGTTGTGCTTTATTCACCTTTCCCTTTCCTTCTCCTGCTCAGGAATGGGATGTAATCATGCTTTTCTTATCCRAACTTTCTCTTAAACCCACACAGCAATCAAGGTTATCATCGTGAGATGCCCTCACCCTGGGATTTGTTTTTCCATACACAGTCACCACAGCCATTTATTTTCAGTCTCCAGCTGTGATTTACCCTGCATTTCGTGTCCACTAAAATGATGCCTCCAGTTTCTTAGCCACAGCACTCCAATCATTTGTCCTTCCTAAGACATTTTGGAATGAAAGTGGAAGAGAGGAGGTAGATGCAAAGCCTATACCAACACAAGAATACCTCATCTTTCTTGAATATGTGATAGGGCTAAAGATAGGTAGTTTCTCAGGGAAGCACAGCCCGAATAAGGCATCTGAGGCTAATGACTAGACCTGAGCCACAGAGGGCAGTGGGTTGAGCAAGTCTTGCTTGTAAGAGACTAAGTTTGAACTGTCCTTTGCAACTCACYGCTCTTGGAGGGAAAGAGAAGGCAAAGGGAGTCTGGCTTAAAACCACTAAACAAAAACCCGAGGGACCTTGGGTCCTGGCACTCCTAGAGTGTGTGACAGGAAATACAGGAGAGGGCATGAAGGACTTTGATGCCTCAGGCCGGTTCAGGTTTGCTARGAGCCCAGTCAGGTGCTTGCCCTTTGCAGTTGAGGCTCAAGTGAATTCAATCRTGAACAGGCCCTGCCTCACAGGCCRTTTTTTTCCAGCATCCCGTATTTACTGTTCTTGATATTTGCATAGCACATTCAGAGCTATTCAAATCCCCTAACAGTCTCTAAAGACACAGCCCATGATTATCTAGTCTCTGCAGACAGACATTTTTTAAGTGCTCTTACAAACTAGACTACAGAGTAGTAATCTGTCAAGAGGACTCTGCTCTACTCAAGCCATGGCAGGGTTGAGTTTCCTGATGCTATTGCTACTGCTGGTAGAGTTTACTACAGGAAAACAAAGATAAGCAAACAAAGAAACAAAAGAAAGACACACAGAAGCCCTCAAAACATCCATCCCTCCTTTTCTTGTTTTGGTGAAGAGCAGCCAAGCTCCTTGTCCTCCCATGCTGCTTCTGCCCGTCTGGAAACTAATGACAAAAGTGTAACTTCCGAATTTCTATCAATGAGTGACTATCTCCTACAAGCTGGACAAAGAAAGTTCACAATACGTGGCAACAGTCCATCGGAAATTCATGCCACAGTTGCAAGTCTAGACTGCATGCAGTCTAGAAGTATTCAAGTATTCCAGCAAGCTGTCGTTTGCTTTCTAGAAAGAGAGAGAGAGAGAGAAGAGGAGAGGGAAAAAAAATACCAAAAAAACTTCGTAACTGAAAGAAAGCCAAGCCAATCAACTCCCCTCTTTGCTCTTTTGGGCCTTCTTACATCCTTTCCCTGCATTATCCTTATATTCCTGCTTCTGACCTACATACAAATGTGGAACAGGATGTTCTCCAAGCCACAAGGACAAGAGTCATCTGAACCCTGTGCCAAGTAGATCATCTGTGCTGTTCCTCTTCTGCAGTAGAGCAGTGACCTCGTTTGCAGACACAAACGTGGTCAGCCTGCAGACAGCTTCTCAAGGKAGGAGGTGGCCCACCCTTTGAGCAGCTGACCCATCAAGTGACCCGCTGCCAAAGCACACTCCTGAGCTAATCCGTGTTTCCTACTGCACAGAGGCCCTGCTCAGCCACGCTCACTTAACGATAACCCTCATTAAACTGCACAGTGGCTCCAGAGCTTGGAGGAGCTAAGGGCTGTTTCATCTCTAGGCTGGAGATGTGTGGGCAGGGTACCAAATATCACTTCTGTGGAAGTGATTTGTTCCACTTCTGTGGAACCTCTCATGGCTGCACAAAGGGCACGCACAGACCTGTTAATTAGGGTCTGAGTTGCAARCGTGGGGCTCTGCCCAGATGCAAGAAGGACTTCTTCCATATGACAGTGAACAAGCAATCTCACACTTTCCTAGGTAGCTGTTTTTGTTATAAACGTAACCACTGTTTCATTTCATTTCATCTGGAACCAACGTTCCAGATGACCATGTTCTCCAAGACCATAACCTATGGAAAGCCCCATTCACTCCTAGCACTCGTGCTCATTGCTACGAGGTGTGGATGTCGCTGAGGTGTGGAAGTCCCAGGCCCTTCATGACAAACAGACACATCAGACGCATCGTGCATTTACATCCATCACTGGTTCTTTTAAGAATGGTCTAGTCACTTCAGAAGGAAGAAAATGAACTTTTTTTTCCCCTCACACACAGCTAACATTTCAAAGTGTTTGGGCAAAGGTACACCAAAAAAATGAAAAAGAATCTATTTTGTACTCTCCTAGTTGTTTATAAGTCTTATAAGTATATATAAAGTATCTTTAAGTATACAGGTAGCTCTTTGTTGCACAACTCATCTTTCGTAAGATTAGTCATCTGTAAGTCAGGCTAGCTGCCTGGACTCTCAGTTCTTTAAGAAGATATGTGCTCATGTTTACGATGTTTTGAAGAGTCAGCACAAAGTAGCTCCCATGGGCTTCTGCTAAGGAGGGAAATGATGTTTTGTGTAACTTTATCTTCCCCACTGCTCCGTATTCCCCATCTCTGCAGCCTGGCACATAAGCAGGCATGGAAACCCTTACTGTTGTACTTGGTTTATGCCCCATAGCTACTTCCCTGCTMGACCACAGCACATTGGGATGGATAATTCAGCCTTTGTATGTGGAAAGTGTCTGGTACAATCTGTCATRTTGCTCTATTGCTGCATAAGTTCATGCAGGGGCTTTTGCTCTATTACTGTCAGAAGGAGATCATTTATCATTTGAGCTAATCACATCAACCATCTAACAAAATGAAGACATCTGTCTTCTGTTCTAGTGTATGCCACACGTGCTCAGCAGAGTGCTGAGGTCTGCAGGTGAATTTGAGTGAATGTGGCAGCTCCACATCTAGATGTGTCTTTGTGAAGCTTCAGGTGAGGAGCAGCACACTGCTTTTGCAGCAARTGCTGTATGAGGTGGTGCACCAGAAAGGTTAGAGCTGACAGCCACCATGATCCTGTGGGTATTACAACCCCAAGCACCAGAATGCCACTAATTCCTGTTTGCTATTGCATTTGGGTGTCTCTCAAAAATGCTCTGTGAATTGCCATCATATTTTCTCTCTTCTCTGGCAATGCACAGCAACACCTCTGCAATTTATTGTCATTAGTTTTTATTTGCGACCATCACAGMGGTCACAGCATGGAGAGAGAAGAGCACTTCATCCATTTCACTGCTAACACGCTGGAACAMTAGCTTTTCAAGCAGACTGATGTTAAATAGATATGAAAACATAATGAGAAAGGAGGAATAAGGGAAATGACCTTTTTTCCTATGAGCAGCTCCTTCAAATAAAGGCACTTGGAAGTTGGGTTAAATCAGTCCTGCCTTGTAAGACTGTTGCTTTGGATGCCTCAAATGCAGAAATATTCCTCAAAGGTCCTGCCTCCTTTACAGGGAGGAGAAATGGGGAATATTCAGCCAGGTGGCCCTAAGATGTAGTCAGGATGCAGCTGTATTCACACCCAGACCTAGCAGCTGAGCAGTTAYCAGCACAAAAGTGATGCCCATGTGGCCCAGACAGAAAGAGAGAATGAAAATCCTAAATATGACAGAATTTTATAAGAGAAATCATGAGAGTCTGAAATCATGAGAGGTTTCTGGGAGAAACCTAAAATTATCACATAAAAAATTCCAAGTTGTGATATTTACTTCCATTCTGAAATTACTTTATATATTAGAACTAGTTCTACATTCTTGGGAGCTGAACATGAAGCACTCTGGTAGTCACAGGAATCCCTTACACCTTTGTGGCTCCTATCCTAATTCRAGTCCACCTGTGCGGCAGGACAAAAGAAGAATCCGTTACAAAACCTTGTAGTTCGGTAAGTGTAAGAATCTGTTCATTTTGATACATCAGAGGAGTTATACTTTTTCACTCCTGTAAATCTGCTTAGCTCTCTTACAGAGAGAAAAAACCAAAGATGAGCAAAAGCTGAACAAGCTYAAAGTGGTTTAGCCTTGCCTAGTTCCTAATACTGCAGAAATTTAGACCAACAGGAAGTTTTCCCACCAAATACAAAAAAAGTGAAAAAAGTGGTCCCAAATACTACATGCTSTTGACCGTATAAGGGACATTTTCAGTGTTGATGGTATTTCAGGCAAAAAGATGCATCAGAGCTGTTCAACCATGTAACCCACGGCCACCTACCAGTCCAGGGCAACAAACTTCACCCCCTGCCTGCCTTCCTACCACCACTTTCAATCCTAAGTTTGTTGTCTGGTGAAGCTTGAATCATTTGGTTATGCCAAGCAGATCGGTCCTGAAAACACATCCAGTGATGGAGAAAGTCAGTGTTCCCTAAGYGACAGGGAAAGGCGTAGAATAACCCCATGTACAAAATTAACCACCTTGCTGCAAAGTTTGAAACCATCTCCAATGGGCTCACTGGAAAAATACTCTCTCCCAGGAATTCACAGGAGTTCACAAAACAACTCAAGTTTGAGCAGTGCACGAAAAGCAATACATGCCAGCACCCAGACTAAATACTATCATGGAAAACTAAGTATCAACATACAGTTATATTAAAAAAAACACCACAAGACTACTGCTCCCATCTAACTTGGAGAAATCCTAATACAGAAGTGACTTTTCCATKATTTTCCCCCACTATTCCTAGGGAAATACTTCTTCAAATTCACCCTGCTCTGGTGTTCAGGGATGTCTTCTTTCCAGCTACAGAACATTCACAGTCACTTTCTTTTTGTTTTTTTTTCTTCTTTGAAAGAGAGTTTAAGTTTCGATTTTTTCAGTCTTCAGGATCATCTGTTTTTTTCCCCCCACAATATGCAGATTTTGTCTCTAATTACACTACTCCCCAGCCATTTCTCATTAACACTTTATATATTGGTTCTGTGATCTTCAATGAAATTATGAAATACAATTGGCCTTAAGCCTAATCCTTGAGGATCTCTGTGGGAATCTCCTCCCAGTCTGACTACCTTTTAAATACCAACCCTTGCTGTTTCCTCTTTATGCAGTTCCTCCTTTCCTTTAAAATTCCTCAGTAATCCTTGTTATTGGTAGCGTCACTAATCAGTTCTTCATGTGACACCATATCGGATGCTTTCTTAAAGTCTGCAAAGATGGTATCTAGGATGTTTTCTTTGTCTAAAAAAAATCCATTACTTTATCAGAGAAAGATATCGGATTAGCCTGTCACAATCTCCTTTGGATAAAGTCATGCTTTATTCTAGTTCTTTGCCCACTTACATCCATTCCTTCACTTACTTCTGACTTCAAAGCATGTTTTAAAGCTTACAGCCAACCGAGTTCATCTTTCAGGCTCCAGACTAGTTTCCTTGCCCTTCAGTACCAGGACTTTCTGTCTATGGCAAACAGCATCACCCATTTTGTCCATGGAAACAGTATATTCAGGAGGATTGGTTGTGGCTGGGCAGCAGAGAAGGGGACATTGAGCCTCTCAGGGGACAAGTAGTCAGGCAGAGCTGAGAGGAGCTTCTGGCAGGCAGGTGACAGCAGGTTCACAGGGTGACACTGATAGGAGCCATATGGAGTGTTCAGCATGTCCAGCTTACTAACTTCAGTCAGCTGGACTGAGCAGACCCTGCATTTCCTTGYTGTTGTTCAAATAAAAGCCATACCATCTTTGCTGGTCTGAAAGACATTTTTGTCTATTTTGTCCAGGTTGCTTGAAGGAAAACATGAAGGAAGATGCATCTCAAATCTCTGAAGGACGTGACAACCTGCTCTTCACCAAAACTGCAGAAATCAGCCTGATGTGGGAGATGAAAAATCCCTGCAAATTTCAGTCCAGTTCAGAATTTGTGATGCAMTAACCAGTGCACCTCAGACATGTGTGGTGGCTCCTGGAGTTTTACGTCCATCCCTGTGTTTCCACTATACATCCTGCTTCTGATATCCCAGGCAACATAACGGGATCTTGGTGTTTTGAAATGGTCAGTTTGAAATGGTGTTTGAAATGGTCAGTTTCAAACTGCTCTGAAGAGAAGTTAAAAACACCTGTGGTAATTAAGATCTTGTAAGCTTTGCAAAAACTGAYAGCTGAATATATGAGAGAGATTTAAATTAGTATCTCCGCTGAGGAGAAAGAAAACCTCTCCCAGACATTATAAATTTGCTTGGCAGCAACTTGTGTGTCAATCAGTGTAACCTGTTTGCAAAAGAGCATGCATGGAGCTCCAGGCAGCTCATTGTGCAGAATTCTGCCCAGCTAGGATGATGCAAGTGGCCTGGGAAAATGTGTATGGTTTGAAGCCTAGGGTGGTGTTGGAGTCRTGTTTGTTTGGTAAGTGCAGCASTGAGAACACATATGCAAGAAAATGGGCTTTCCTGGTCCTACTGCTTGAACAGTCTGTTTTCTTCCCTTGCAGGCTCTGATTATTTCTGATACACATCTTGAGGATTAAGTCAGCTAACTGAAGCAGTCTGTCACACAAAATATTTTCCTGCTGCTTGGATACAGACTTCTGATAGCTTTACACCTGGAACTGGGTATGCTGCTTCTGAWTTGAGGACCTAGAGCTCTCCATGCTTTCCTAAACATTTCCTTGAATTTATAAAAACTTGTTTTTAAAGTAAAAAGCTTTAACCAAAGATCCCTCCTTTTCTCTGTTATTTAAACTAAAACATTTTAGGATCATTCCACTCAAGGCTATTTTGCTGAACCCACTTTTCACAATGCCTCATAACTCCTTTGTGTAAGAATTGCCTCCTCCTCTGGTCTCCTTGCTTTTCTTTGAAGTCCTTCACATGGACATGACATTTTGCCATGTCATGGCCTAAGTTATATATCTTTATTGAAGTCTGCACATCCAAGAACCAGTGCCAATGACTGACCTTCCAAATTCGTTAACTCTATCAGGTACAATTTCACTGCTTCATAGTAAGTAGCTGTTTTCCTCTTTTTTTTTATTGCTTCAGTTCACATGCTAATGTTGTAGTTGTGTCATGCTGATACACTTAGCTTTCCTGACAGATTTTATATTATTTTTGTGCTCCTGCTTGCTTATTACTAGTCCTTTCTGTTCTTTGCTGCACAACCTTTTCTTCACTGAGATTTCTGCTGTGTCTTTGATTACGAGGCTTTTATTCTCCTGTTTACTATTACTAGATAGAGCATACATGAGCCTCTCCCAGCTTTCTTTACTCATTTTTTCTTAGTCCTACCAGCTTTCTGCTCCATTGGAGTTCTTTCTATGAGTAGTCTTTTCTTCTGCGAGCTCCTTCTGGAAAATGAGCATCTAAAAGCCTCTCAGAGCACCAGTTTTGAAGCTTTTAATCCTCTCTTTTCCTTCCTTTCTATGCCTCTGAGGAGACTACAAATCCCACACAAGGCTACATGAAGTTTTCCTTTATCTGGCACATTCATCCTCTATGTATTTCAATGGGAATGCAGCGATGTCATTTGCCTTACTAAGCGGAGTGATCCATGAGTACTTCCTAACACTCTCAGATGATGAGAGTGCTATAGCTATATCACATGCCCTAGATCACGTGCCTACAGAATATTCTGTAATATTCTTTTTGGTCGAGAGGCCCACTATAAGCTCTTAATAAGGACTTTCTATCCACAGACCTTTCTACTGCCATCTAGTTCAACATTAGCTTTAACGTAATCTGCAGTCTACAGAAAAAAATGAAACACAGAAGGTGTCATCAAACCCCATGGTAATTCTGGCTGCTACTAACTTCATCTGACTAGATTAACCTCATTTGGGGAAACTGATTGTATCTGATTGGAGCAATTAAACAGGTATCCACATCCACACTATACAGTAAATGACTTAGGCTTGTACACCTCTGTTGTCAGATAAAGATCCTCTTCCATTACTTGCAGTTTTATTCGGGATGATTCCCTCCAATCATCCCGAAGGGCTTCCAGAAGGTAGCCTCTTACAGATGGAACCAGGATTTGAGTAATTCACACCAGAGAGCAAAGGAACCAGCAGTGCAGAGTTCTCTGTTCCACTTGGAATATGGGGCAAGGTCTTCCCACTTCCCCAGCCATCTGGGCTTGCTAACGTAAAGACACATATAGGAAAGAGCATAATGCTCTCAGGAGGATTAAAAGCTTCACAGTGCAAGCAACTGCCTGATATTTACAGCCTTAACTGTGGTCTAATAAAGTTCTTAGCCAGGGAATAGACCAAAAATTTAAGCCTCACCAATCATGCTATTATCAGTGCACAGATCAGAAACTGCGCTCTCCACCACCTCCCGTTTGATATACGGGCAGCTATTAGCGACRTTCTAACAGGATGAAATCAGTTCTGTTGCACTGCTGGGGGATGATCTGAACACCCCACAAGAGACACCTCAAATGACAGATGCCAGGGTATAAGCTGGATGCCATCACGCACAGAACACAACTGTGCAGGTTGACAGGGAGGAGAAACAGTTTTATCAGACTGAGAATAAGGCAAGAAAAAAATGGTGCCCATTTTAGTGTAAAGTCACATGAACTAAGTCTGCTTTTCAGCTTGGGACCTCCCATGGGCAGATACAGATGATTCTTCTGTGCATCAGACTTGGTTATGTGATTAGWGACGTGGGTTCCATGGCTCAGAGGAGCCTGTTAAGAGTAAATAGTTCATTTTCCTTCCTTTATTTTTGAAATTTGTGCTAAAATTACTGAAAGCAGAAAGYAGGAAAAATTGAGATGGCCCTGCCTTCCCTCATGGGCTGAGACCAGCTACAACCCTGTCCTTAGAGGCGAGTAACACTGGAGGCTCTGATGCCTCTGGCAGATACAGAAGTCCTTCTTCTGTGGCAGGGAATGGATCTCACTCTTCATGGCTCTAGCAAATACTTTGGTACATTTCAGTAATCGTCCRAATTGAAGAGATGTGTCAGCACCTGCAGCAGGGCTGCAGCTTGTGAAGAATCTGGAAGTTGGGCAAATTCCAGAGGGAAGCTGAGGCCCTTGTTATGGAGGCTTGTGGGCTGTAATTATTTCCCAATTGGTAATTCAGATTTGTTGCCTTGGAAAGCAGCAGATGGTAATTATGTTCCATTGGATTTTTGTATTTGCTGTGGAGCTGTTTCRGTCATTGCAGCATTGGATGGAGCTGGGGTCTCCCTGAATGGGCTGGCTGACATGGAGCCATCGGTGTCTYGTACTGTGTTGGGAAAGAATAGGAATGCCTCCATCAAGCAAGACTGGCAGAGATAAGAGCCAGGCTAGTGACTGGGGATCAGTCCCTTGGGGTTTGGTCCAGGATTCAGTTTCYGAGAGGAAAATAAGAACAATTGAGTGAAGTTAGGGTCTTCCTTTTCCTCCTTCAGCTAATATGCAATCAATAATAAAAGCTTTCTGTTCCRAGTAGGATTTCACAGACAGCAGTACTCTGAGAACTCTGCCTTCCTCTCTGGCTAGGGACACAACAATAACCGTCTCCAAGAGCTTGCTCCTCCTAAAACAAAACTCCCTCCTTGTTCTCCAGGTGYTCAGCACACCTAACATCTAGGCACCTCCCCAAGTGAGCTTTCCTTATTGCGGCAAGCTTAGCTCCAGCAAGAAAACTAGGAAGACAAGGTTAGAACCCATCAAAAACTATGTTCAAGGACATGAAACTCTTTGAAAAGTTCATTAGGACTTTCCTACCAACCAGAGTAATCCAGTCAAGATAGATTATGCTGTGGCTCTCCTTTTGCTGCAATAGGCTTTCCTTCCTATTATCGGTAGGCATAAGAATAGACAGAAAGTTAGACTCATTTGACCTCAAGTGTGGCCAAAAGATTTATTAAATAATGGTAAGCATTTCATAAATTACATATCTGTAACTGAATGTGAGATTATTGCTTGCCCTTGAGAAGAGAGAAGGCATGCAAACAGACACCAGCAGCTGAAGAGAGAGTAGGAAACAGCAAGGTGGAGTCAGCTTGGGCAAAAGATTTCAAAAACCTTAAAGGCTTCTTGAAACATAGAAAGGGAATGCTACTTAGGAGCAGGAAGTGCAGGGAGCATGGGTAAGAATATCTTGAAGTAGAAGACAACAGAATGGACACAAATCTGCATAGAGGACAAGAAACAAATCCTTGTGCATATCTGCGGGCAATATAGMCAGAAAGAGGGAGTATATCTATATCTAGGGAGTTCTGGGCATCTCAGTACCACAAGGTCACAGACTACTAACAAGAGTGCATTCAGAATGCAGCTGCAAAACAGCTGAAGGACAAGCTAAATAGAAAAGATTAAAGACTAAATTATGCATGGCTTGGCCAAACAGTGATTAAATAACCAGACACAGAACAAAATTGTTTAGTGTATTCTGATGATGGATAGCCTGAAAAGACAAGACTGATAATGGTGAATGGAGAGTACACAACAGGGAAAGTTTTCTAAGAAACRCTCTAAGACTGCCTGCTACTGTGTGTATGAAGCAGCAGCGCGTTGGTGGAAATCTAATTATTTAAAACAGGACTAGACAAAGTGTTGGAGATTATGCACAAGGACAAAGGTGTTTTGCCCACGGCAGTACCAGCCTTTGAAAGCTAACCATGGCAGTCTAAACGTGTCTCTCGGTGCTCGGTTTGTTATTACTGACCCTGTTCGTAAGAGTTTACCCCTATGTGGTAAGCTGTACGTCATGGGAGATGCTTCAGCTGCTTCAGAATACAGCTCTAACTCTGAACAAACTGTCTTGTTATTTAATGAAACTGTAGAGATGGAGAACTATGGTAGCGATCAGGGGGTTTCTGTGCAAAGGGCCAYGGCAAGAGTGAACGCTTCTGGCCTACAGGAACACTTCAGGCAGAAAAAGGAGAGTTTTCCTCTAAAGAAAACTAGGAGGAGTGGCTGACACAGCAACAGTATGTGCTGCCTTTCAAAGGGACCTCAAAGGATGGAGGAAAAAGCAGAAGGGAACCACAGGAGTTCTACAAATGGAAGTGCAACATCCATCCAAACAGGTTGTCTGCTGGAACTTTTCCAGTCAACTCACCTCCTTCCTGAACTTTAAGACCCAAGACTAGATACTGCACTCCAGTARTGGTCTCATAAGAGCTTGACAGAGAGGTTAAAGCTTCCTCTGACCTTTCAAGCAAGAGTACCTTGCCCAATTACTTACTGGATGGGTATTCCAGTCATAGATGAAATCCAGAACCACCAAATCACTGCCAAACAATAGACTTTTTTTAAAATTGTTTTTCCTCAAGCTATAGCAATGTGGCTGATCTTTTCCACACATATTATAGAAATGGGAAATGTGAGACCTAAAGGGAACCTTTAAGAATAAGATTTCTTTCTAAGTGTAAAATATTATTCATGGCCATGATAATTATTAGAATAATAAAGAACTCATTACAGGAACAGCATGAGTATTCTCAGGTACTGCACTGAGTCATCCTTGGGAAATGCATCAGTATAAGCTATGCTGATGTTGCCTTTTAGCAGATACATTTGAACAACTTGTGCTAATTAACATTAATAAATATACACTAAAAGCATAACTGGAAAACAGATTACAGTATACAGTTTGAGCTACTGAAAGAAAAATTGTACCACCAGGTAAAATTTTCTGCTCACTAGCATTATGGATCTTCAAGGGACTTGTATTATTTATGCCTGCAATCAACGTAACATTTGGCTGCTGTGGTGGGCCATATCTCCCTAACTTGCACAGTTGTTGGTGTTCATTAGCTCAGTATCCAGATGCCTCACATCCTGTTTTGTATTTAACCCCCCAACTAACCTGTAAGTTCCATAAGCTATTTTCTCATGAAGACAAAGATCATATTCTACAGTATGTTTAAATATTCTTTCCTTGCTGGAAATTAAGGAGGTACATCATTCACACGTTGCCTAATCTTGAAGGTTGTTTGTTAAGTGTACATCACAGTTAACAGACAATTCAGACCCCTGGTCATGCAAAAGCCACAGGGCCCTTGAGGACCCTTTCAGGCAACTTGTTAAAACAGGACAAAGTGTCTGTGATTCTCCTGGTCACGAGCAAGCCAAACAACAAATATGTCTCACTGAGAACAGTGGAGAACTGGGGTACATGGACAGTACATTAATTCAGATCTCACCCACAACAACTCTCCACTCATTCAAGAAAGGAGGTAAATGAATTGGAGCATATATTTCAGGTTTTAGGTTCTAACTTCCCTCATACCATACAGATTACTTGCTTTTTCAGAAGGAAAAAGGGTTCATTCCTTTCACAGATTGGAAAAGCAGGAGTAAACCCCTGATTAAATATTTTCCTCCAGGAGACAGTTTATGGCTAAGAGTCTTGTATGTATTGAAGTACAAACCTGGCCTAGGATTAGCTCATTTCTAACATTCCTTTCCATCTGTATTTCAGCCCCAGTTGCCTGCTCATTTTCTAAGGATCCCCTTCCAGATGCCAGCTGGGCACTTGTCCTTTGCTACAGATACTATCAGATCAGCAGTGTCCAAACCAGGGCCACCCATTAGATTCCTCACCTACATGACTGGATAGTTGTTTTCATATGATCAAGATAGAGACTCTGTTACACAAAAAAAAAAAGAAAAGCAACACAAATGTGGGGAAAAAATCCATTACTAGGACTCAGTAAATTGAAAGAAAAATAAAGAGTTAATTACAAAGGTGGGATGCATCTGAAACCACTGACTGATCCTCCATAGAGTGATGATACTCCTCAAGACCAGCTATACTTAATGGGCTGCATGTGAAAGTCACCTTCATGTCAGATTTTGTACAGCTGCCAAGTRTTAAGACCAGCACAACTGTCCTGCATCAGCTACGCAGAGCAGCTCTTCCTGCACTTAGGGTATTCCCAACACACGTGGCACCAGGCAGACATGAACCCCTCTAACATCATGATCACAGAGAGCCTATTTCATTTCCGAGCCATACAATCCCAGTAGACTTTGGGATAGTTTTTCCACTTCAAGGAAGCACGAGTATTTTTTCCTCCACACAGCAACTTTCAAAATTACCTTACGTGATGTTTTAAAAGTTTAACAAATAACCCAGCCCCTCCCCGCTGCAGTCCAGTAAATGCTGGATGAAAATACCTCCCTTTCTCTCCAGCTAATTCACCTGCCAGCCAGGGTGGTTCTCCTGAAAGCCACAGGCTGCCGAGTGGTAGGTCTCACCTTTCCCTTGATCTCTGCAGACCCACTGAGTTCCTCCAGCTCTGCTGCTCTTGACTGCTTAGCTAGGACACCAAACTAGTATCCTCATCAGTGCAATGAGTATGCACAACCTCTAATGCATTTAGATCAAGTATCACTCCTCCGGCAGTGCTCTCATCACCTTWGCATCGCAGATGGGAAGCTGAGGCACAGGGAGACATGTTGAGAGTTACCAATATACAGGCACAAAGAAAAGTGAGCTAAACTGTGTCCCTGAGCTGGCATCTAGTCCAATTCACTGCCCATGGCAACGTTACTGTGAAGCCAACAAGAGAACAGCAGACCAAGTCTGAAAGAGCAGGGAGGCATAGCAGGGAGGTATTCCAGGGTTTGGAAAGGGATTTCTGGTTAAGGTGTCTGGCAGCATGGTCCTGTCCAACCAAACACCAAGTACACCCTGCCCTGAATCTTGGGCATAGGGAAAAGGGCACATCTAGAGGCAAGTTATTTTTCTCCTGRAAGTGCCAATTTCTCTTAATTGACTAAAGAGGGAGCCTACGCACCTCACATACAATATGCTGCTAAATGAGACACTTCAAACAAGAGCTTGAAATTAGTCTAGATGAACCCAGACCTCTCTTCTGTCAAACACACACCCAAGAGATGAAATAGCAGAGATGATCATGTACCAGGTATACTAATAGATGCTGGTCTGAGCATCAACACTGCAGCTAAGCACCCAGCAATGAGAATATTTACCTAAGAGCCTCCAGCATAGGCAATCTGCATTAGTTCAGAGGGTTAGCCAAGCAAAGGCCAGAGCTCAGCTCTTCTAATTGACCTGTGCTACCTCTTATTATAGACTCATGTGATATATAATGACAGGGAGGAAAGATATTCAAGCTRTCACCATGCTCTGATAATATTTCATCTATGTCTTGCAAGGGGGCAGAAGGTTGGACCAGTCTTCCTTCTATCAGGGCACAACCAGGCACAACCAGACATGCATCATGGTGCTAAAAAGCCAGTCGTTTGGCACAATTTGCCTATGGTCTGCAGCTCAGTAAGGCAAGCATTTTTTTTTGCATTTTTTTGCAATTCACAAAAATAAGAAAAATTTATATTTTCTGGTAGAATAAAACACACTTAACATGTTTTTTGGACATTGATACAAAATGAGATATTCATGCCTACTAAAAAAGTTTTTCTCTGAAACTGCACTCTGACATATTTTGGTTAAGAAATAAGAACTCTGTTTGAGGAACAGGATGTCTCCTCCCCGATACAGTATCTGGAGAAGCTGCTTTGAAGCACTTTGGTATCAAATACACAGGAAGGAAAGTGGAAATCTCGTTGTGAAACCTAACGATGAACTAATTTATCCAAGTTAAAGCAGAAGTCTGAAAACAACTCTAGACAATTCAATGACAAAATGATCTAATCAAATGCTGGTGTTAGAGCTTCATTTGTGGCATCTTTTATTACAGAAACAGTACCCAGAGGAATATGGATGTGAATAAAACATTTCATTTTATTGCAGCAGAAGTAAAACAAAACAAAGAAACAAAATATCTGAGAGTTTTAAAAACTGTGCATGGGAGTGCAATTGATTGGGAAACACACTTGATTTAGAAAAAAAGACTTCCAATCATTTACAATAAATGTACTGGTCTTTTTTGGACCTGCCAGTCGGGACTGTCAGCAAGGTGCAGTGCGGGGACTGGGCAAGGAATCCATCCTGGAGAAAGCATCCAGGGAGTCCTATTGGTCCTGGTCCCTTCAAGGATATGCTATCAAGCTCTTATTAAATCAATCTCAATTTTCCATTGAAGCTACAAAATAAAAGTGCTAAGCAACCTCCTCTGGGAACTGGAGCTGTTCCTCACAGTTAGTCATCACCTGGACCAGGCTAACCTTCAACCCAAAGGCCTTTCCTGCTCATGACTCCTACAGCTGACAGTAGGTGTTAAGGGCAGACAGCTCCATCCATTCCCAGATTCGACACCTGCTTTGTTAAATGCGCCGCATATGGACGTAGGAAGAAAACAAAACAAAGCAACAAACAAATTGGCAAGTTGTCCTAAATCCAAAGGATTTCACAAGGTAGGCAGATAGAGCTGCCAATTAATTGACTTCCTGGTGAGGGGGGTCCGGAACGGGGAAGAAGCAAGGAATGTGGGTAGAAGCAAGGAATCGATGTTCAAAAAAAAGAAAAAAGAAAAAAGCCTTTTAAACATCAAAGGAGAGTCATTTCAGAGCAGCTTAAGGATGCTTCCTCCGCAGTCTCAGACACCAAGGCGACACAAAAAGCTGATGCCCAACCAGATTACCTTAAAGAGAAAATAGATGAGGAGAGGAACAGCAGTGCTTTAGAGAGGCTTTGAAACTTCATTTACATTCAAGAGGAGCAAGGTAATCATGATTACAGCTGGGCAGCAGAGAGGACAGCTTTCAGAGCTGGTGTCACCTCCTGCAACGAGGATGTGATGTACAGAAACGCAGGGACAGATGGGCAAACAGTTTGAGCGCRCGCATGTGTGGGGGGAGACTTAAGATTGTATTTGTTCTTATTACTTTGTTCTTTTATAATTGTGCTTCCAATTTTTTAGCCAGGAATACAGGTTTTTTTTTATAACAAAGATCAACTCATGAAAACTTCATTTTGAATTTGCCATTTTGGATGGGGACAGCACATTTGTCAAAAGAAAGTAACCTCCATACACAGGTAAGTTCTTAGACATTTGTAATCCAGGATGGAGTAGAGAATTTTAGGTTTTTTTTTAGCTACATGTTTTGCTAAGCTGTCAGGAAGGCTGCTTTTCTACAGGTATGAGTCTTATGAAAGGTACTAGGAGGTATCTGCTGAAAAGCAAGCAGGGAGAGAACCACCCATGAAGTTAAGTATCTCCTTAGAAACTAAGAAACTAATCATCTTGTCCTTCTTGTGGCCATGCAGCGGGCTGAGGAAGTGCGAAGTGAGGAAGATGAGGCTCTGTTCCTTCTCTGTGTTAGTCCTTCACAAGAAACTCTACTTCAAGAGGGTCATTCCTTGTCATACCTCTCACWTAACTGAGGGCAGCACACCGCTAGTTGCTTAACAGTGGGTAAACATTTGCTTTTAGGTCAGGTAGAAACTTGAGCTTGCTTAGCATAAGCTTGAACATACAAGGTAGGCGAGGTGAGAAAGTAGCCCTAACTGTGCAAAAGATAGTGGAAGAGCTAAAAAAACTAATGGGAAGTTAAAAACAGGAGGATTCCTTTGAAATTGTCCCCAGCTGTGAGCAACATATGCTTGGAATATGAGGAGACACCCAGCAGGGACTTTTCTATAGCTATGAAGCAGCAGCTTCCCTGGAGAGAGAAGGAGCATAGTGGGAATCAAACCTCTCTGGATGTGGTGGTGTTGGACTACAGACTGCAAGGCAGAGAGTCCTGGTGTTTCAGGCTGGATAGGCTCATGTCCAAGCCACCTCCTTCCTCCTGGTAGGCTTCATACATGCCCATTCAGAAGAAGCACTTGCAAGTAAGCCTGCCTCAAGACTCCAGAGAGGCTGGTCCGTCCRCTCCTACACTGGCACTTCAGAAGTTCAAAGAAAGAGCACTTTCCCAAACTCCTATCCTCAGCTTTGAGTAAAAGGAGAGCATTTGAATTTGACAGAAACCAACAGATGCATAGACTAGACTGAAGGCAAAACATAGCAACAAGGTCCAGAATTTCTTGATCACAACAAAGCATGCAGAGATCTGGTTTGTAAGGCTTCAGGAAGAGCAGCCACAAACCCATGATTTATACTTCATAGGAAGTGTTATTTTTTGGAAATTTGGTGTATTACTGGAGTGACATCTTGCAAACCAGGAAATCTGATAAAATTTAAATTTGGCAACAATAATATGCAGTGTTAACAAAAACAGTATCTGTTCCCTGTAGTTGCTCAGTATAACTGATACTAGCTTCAGCAAAGCAGAAGGAAATGCCTGTTCCTCCCTCGGGTTCCAGCCTCTGCTGGAACCTGTGATTCAGTACAGACTCTYCTCATGTCCCTACTTCCACAGGGACCTTGGGAGACCTTGTAGAGCTGGTTTATCCTAGACACAGGGACTCTGAGATATTCTCCTAGGAGAGTCACTTCTTCTAGGAGAGTCTTGGAATAGCAGGTTTCCAGCAAAGAATGAGTTTCCTTGTGAATTAATTTAGAATCTTAACATTTAACATGAACAGTGAGGAGAGAGGTACAATTTGGATTCTCCCTACAAAATATTGCCTTTGTATTTTGCTTTTAAATCCTGGAGCTTCAGACCTCCCTTGCATTGGAAAGATGGGATCCTAGAAATGTTTGGATTCTGCAAGAGTTCATTCACCATAAAAACCTCATAGGAAGCAGTGGTGGATCAACTAGTAATTTGCCTTCTCATATGAAGTTTGATTTTACTGGGACATTACAGTTGGGATTACCCTAACCCATCTGACTTGGGTTTGGATATCCCTGTGTGACACTAATATACTCTTCTTAAACTGGTCCTCTGACAAGCTAATGGTTTTTCCTCACTTCATAAGACACTACCCATATCTATYTGGCTTTTGTCTAGCAGACGAGAGGATGGTCATCAGTACGACCTAGTCTGTTGGCTTGCAGATAGCCTGTTTTTGTGCCTTTGCTACAACTAAAACTGCCCAGATGATGTTCATCCATTGCTGCTATTAGGGAGCACTACCTGAAAGCTGCTATCTCTGAGCAAAGGAAATAAAAGAAAAATCACAGGAGGTCCTGTTAATTCTAGCAATGACATTTGAAAGCATGACTATTCCCTGTGCCAGATTTCCAGGTAATCCTTGTTCAGAGATTGGATGAAAGGAAATAGTGTCCCTGGACACTATCTGGAATTTAATCTGATTTCAGTTGGATAACTCAACTATTAATTAGCATTTAGTGCTAAATCCCCCATAATAACTTTTATCTTTGCTGTTTGTCAGGGAAAAAACACACATTACATGCCAATACTGATGTATTACAATGTGCCAAAGTAGTCCAAGAGAGAAAATACGCAGTGATGAATGACACCATTAGTCCTGTGGTTTGAGCCCTCATCAAATGGCTGTGCTGAAGATGGAACAGGACGGTAGCAGCTACGGCTCTGCAGCAAGGTGAAGCAGGCATGCTGAGGACCATGAACTGTACCCATGGGCGAGCTCTGCAGACTCACACCACATTTGGGTCCTAGCCCTCTGGCCGCTCACAGGGTGAAGGGGAAGTCAGTTTTCATCTGTGGCTTGGCACAAGCCCAGAGGCAAAAACTTTCCACCGCCACAGCCCAGATAGGGACACATCTTAAATGTGGCCTGTTGTTTAGCTCTGGTCTAGGAGGCTCTTGAGCAAATCCATACTCAAGTACAAGGAGAAATCTCTGTGGAAGCTCTTTACCCTCTCCCTCCTGTTTTCTAAGATGGTTCCAGTGTGAAAAAAAAAAAAAAAGTAAACTTGCAGTTTTTGCTGAGGACAGGGGAAGTCATTACACATAGTACATAGACCAGATATCCATAATTGAGTTTTGTATTTGGCTAATTGATGACAACTAGGCTTCCAGCAAATACCAGTCACATACGTGCACAAGTAGGTACTCGGGAGAGAAAGTGCCCTGCAAGAGATCCACAGTTCAACTCCTCTCCAAGCCCACTGGTGCTTCTCACCATTACAGGTAGAAGAAAGGGTAGGGGCAAAGAAATTCCTGGAAACAGATGGAATAGCTGCCATGGTGAGGGTCCTGGGCAGCACCAAGACACACAGATAGTTTTGCTCAGAACMTTGGCCTGCATGTCCATGCCATCGCCCCCGCAGCTGAGGGAGTCTGACACTGCCCTGCTCAAGACGTTTCAGCTTTCTCTRCTCCTCCCCTGTTTGCACCTCGCTTAAAGTGCTTCTTTTCATCCACAGTTGCCACTAGATAATGACAAATATGGCTATTCACTCAGGCCATCTAGTTCATTGAAATTTTCTACTCGTGAGATTGACATTCTCCCACACTCTAAAATTACTTTTTTTTCCCATCCAGCATCTCTATTTATTTCAAGATAATTTTCTGTCAATCTCTATTTATACTACTTTAGTATTTTTCAAAACATTTGATTAATTTTGCAGAAGAGCTTTCAGTGTGAAAGAGAATCAAAAGAAGACTATATAACATGTATAAAGCCATCACTTGTWATTGGTACTCTGTGTGTGCTTGTGATTTTCATGAGAAACCAACCTGAATACTACATTTATTTTGACATAAGGTTACAAAAGGAAGAGTTAAGAAAACWGGAATAAGTAGGATACGATAGGAGACAGGCGCTAAAGAAACTGATGAGAAGAACAGGCAACAGATATCCAATATCTCAAACACATCCCTCGGCAGTACAAGGGATAGGAAGAACAAAAAAAGCCTGCAGATGTTTGCAATTAGCCCTAGAGCACAGGTGCAGGCACACACAGCTAACAAAAAGATTATATTTGCTCACAGTAAGTTTATAATACAAATATTCCAAGTAGGCAAATAAGAATCCAGGATATATTATTATGTTGAACTATTAAGTACACCTCAACTTGTATAAACATAGAAATGAATAATTAGTGCTTGCTATGACAGTGACATTAGCCTGGTGTTCTAGTTGCTGGACACACTGCTCCCAAAAGTAGGCACTATACTACTAACACTACTGTTAGCAATACTAATGCCTCTAATACATATATAATATATATAGCATGCATACACACACACACTAATAATAATAATAATGCTACAGTTCTTGCAATCCTGATTTTATAATTATTTAGTCACAGGAAATAGGATGATATTTCTGTGCTCAAAGACCCTCTTTCACCATTCAGGATTTCACCTGACTCTTCTCCACTTCAGTCTTACAATTGCCCATGGAAATCCCCACCATTTCTAGTTTTTGAAAAAGGTCTTATAACTCCACTGCCTTTAATCTTCATATTTTTCATTGCCAGTTAAAAAAAATTAAAAAAGCCAAAGTTTACCAAGGAGTCCACATTAAATGAGGGGTGCAACTAGGAAAAGAGAATCAGCCAAATAGGAAGAAAATCACTGCCAAGAGACATGCTACAGGAAGACCTGGCTACAGCACCAAATCTCACAGAACATAAAGCTCATACTAGAGCAGTTTGGTTAGGAGGATATTATGGAAAATAGCATCACAAACCTTACTGTAGTCAAGGTAGGCAGTTTCCACTACTCTCTTCTCAAATCAGACCTTGCAGACCCATCACTCCATTTGTAGACCTGAGACAGGGCTTCTGGAGTCACGCAGTAGCTCTACCCAGTTGCTCACCACTTCAGCCTCTTACTTGGTCAGAGTGACTAGAAAAGTTGACTTCACAGACCTAAAATCTCCCCCAGTACTGATTACTATTAGAGGTTAATTATCAGAATGGTGTGATAACAGGTGGGGAGCTTTATCATTTCTCAGTGGTTACAATTAAAGACTCAGCACCACCAGCTGCTTTGAGGTGAGTCATGCAGGAAATAYCATGATACAAGCACACTGCCTGTTGAAGCATGTGTCCCTGTGTGAAAACACATTTTGGTCCTTTCCCCCTCCAGGGAACACTGGCAATGAGTAAAAATTATACAYGCTTCCTATTATGTATATTATTCCCAGGGATAGCTGAAGGAGCTAAATGCAGAACAATGTGTTGTGGTAGACATAGGAATTATGTCTATGGGAATAAGCAGTTCTTATTCTCAGGCAAGGTGGTTCAATATTGGGATCCACAGAAAGACAGTGAGAGATTTCTGGCATTGGTGAAACGTTGTTTTTTGTCTGCTCCATGCAGATGTATAGTAAACTGCTTGTTTGTAATACAGTTCTCTAGGTACAGTGGGTATGGTATCACTTACAGGAAAAGCAATCCTGAGTGAAAAGGTAAAACACCAAGTTTTAATGGCAGAATTCAAGAAGATTAAAGGAGACTGAAATAGCTCCAAGAACTCTACGTTGAGCTGGAYAGCACAATATAAAAGTGCTGTGGCTGGTTGTGTGACACTGATGTCTCCATCAACCCCTTCTGTATTTGCAGTAGACAGACGGCTGTAGGGGGAAACTGCTACCACAGCAGGCTATGTAGATATTGCATCCACAGAGAATAATTCCTGGAGACCTCAARCATGGCACAGCAAAGTGTGGGCATTTTTAGTATTTACCATGCATACATGCTGAGAGGAGTTATTGACCACCCAGACCTCTCCATTAATAGATTTCCTTGTTCGGTGTTAATGATGCACCGTGCTGCTATACAAATTGAAAGCCCAAGAGCACTAAAATACATCAGGCGGCTACTTGGATACATGCAGACAAACAGTCATTCAACAGCAAGATGCAGTCATCTTCGTGACAGCCATTCTGAAAGACTGATCCTGAACCGAGCTTAATTAATAAACTAACCAGATGGAATGCATTATAGCTCCTCAATATTTTATATAAATCCATTTTAATTAAAATATATATATGTATATTGTCCTGGTAACTACTAAATCATTTCCAAACATTTTCCCTTGATTTTAATTCCTGGTGTGTGAAAAGAAATCAATTCCAGCTTAAGGATTATTAAAGTATTATTCTATCTGAAGATGTTATTAGAATGAAATGCACTCGGCTAGTTTTAATGGCCTTGCTCTAGTAATGTCATCAGTTAATTAGAATCCCTGCGATAGCATGYCTGTGCTGTCCTTCACTCCCACCAAGAAATACTTCCACAGCAGGCTCTAGCAGCAAGTCGCATATTGGTGATGTGTCTCTCACACTTTAAACTTCCACTTTATTCTACTCTTCATAGCATATTGCCCCAGAATCTTTTGTTTTTCTTTCAAAAAATTCTTTCAGGCTTAAGAAGACCATAATTGTATTCTGCAGGGAGAGTTGGARGGGGCAGAGCTGTGAAGGACAGGCTGCCACTTGCTTACTGGAGACAATTTCCATTAGGCTCCATTCTGGTCTCCTTGTAGCCCCCTGGTACAATCCTCCTAGCAGACCCTGAGCTCTAGTTTATTTGCATTTGCTGCCTTATCAGCTCCCATCGTCACAAGATCTGAGCTCCTTACACCCTTTCACTGATGTTTCCTTACAGTCTTAGGCAGAGGATGCTGTTTGCCCAAGAGATTCCATTCCAAATCATTGTGCCAAGGAGAAGAGAGAGGCTAAGGAGGCTCAAGCTGGAAAGAAAACTTCTCATAGCCCAATAAGCTGGAATATCAGCTGGCAAAACAGGTTCCACTTTCAGTTCCACCTCTTGGCTGAGTTTGGACAAAGAAATCTCTCAAAACTCTGCTAAGAGTAGTATTTAAATGAAGCTGTTTGCTCACATAGCACTTTTTCTCTGGGTTGAGTAGAATTACACATCATGTAGTCTAAGATCTGAATCAGTTATAACATTTAGGACCAAATTACCAAGTTTTACTAAATCATCCTCCTGCTGCTAAAGAGTCAAGATCATCTCAACTTTCTATGAGCTGCTCATAAATGTTAAGCTGGTTAAACTTTGATAAAAACCTACATYTAATAACAATTTCCTCTGAAGTAAGAAGACTTAGGCTGATGTACGAACTGAAATAAGATTGACATTTGGAGGACGTGAAGTCTTTTGGGAAGCCCTAAAATATCCCCTAAGTAGGTCAGCTCAGTGACCTGGATCTGTACTTTTAACACAGGAGTAGCCCATATTTTCTCAAACTGTTTGCTGAGAGGAGGATGTTTTTCAGTCTATGCATTTATTTTTAGCAGTTATCTGTGACCTTTGTAGGAGATCCCATAATGAGAACAGCAACGAGGTTGGTCTAGGCTGAGCCACACCAAATGCTTTTATTTAAAGATGGTGAACACATATGATTTAATCTTTGATTATTTCTCCAAAGCATCTTCTACCCAATTCTCACTTTAGAAGTTAAGTAAATATTTCCAAAAAGAAGGAATTTCTCTATAGCCCCTAACAGTCCCTGGCATACAGGGTTACTATCGTATATCACAGGCAAACAGATTTCCTTTACAATCTAAAAGAAAAGAGGGAGAAAAAAATAAAAAAAAAAAAGAAAAGAAAAAAAAAAAAGAAAAAAAAGGATTTGTCAAGGCCAGGGGTCCTCTTGAGGAGATCCACTGATGCGAATGCATCTTTGTCACAATGTTGTTCAAAGTCTTCTGCGTCTGTTCACTACTGCTTTTCCCAGTCTAGCTCAGGCTGGGGGCTCAGTTCCAACATGAGCTCCCTTTTTTCTCAGCCTTTTGCTTTCTAAAAGAGTTTTTCCATCTAGGTTCAAAGAGGACTGTTCCATTCTTCTTCTTTGAGATAGTTCTGATCCMGAATAAAAGATTCTGGGTGAGAACTCTATGCAACCTCATTATGGTAGAAAATGCAACCTAGATTGGAAAGAGAAAGCTCTTATCACTCTTATCTTTATCAATAATTCATTCATCTAGACTTCTCTTGGGGTCATTCTGAGTTACCTTTTCATCATCCTGGTGATCTGTATTCACATGGGTTTCATGGAAAATAAATATTCCTCAGGAAAAGGATGAAATTAGTCACAAGTAAAGGATCTGTTTAATGATAAATTGAATGTCTTCCCAAAAGACGTGTTTTTCTTTTTCTTTTTACCCATCAGGTCTTTAATAAGGTCTRTCTCTTATTAAATGAACTGCTTTGTCTCAGCTTACACATGTAAGCAAGTTGCATGTACCTCTATACCTCTAGGTGGAACGAGAGGCTTGGTCATATAGGAGGTCATCCTACATGTTCAGCAATACCAGGTCTGATAAGTCTGAGAAAGGGGTAGGTGCACATTCAGCAGAGCACTTTTCAGTGCTTTTCAGTTTTACTATACCTCTCACCCACCAAAGTTTTACCGCTTTTCTTTTTTTTTTTTCCTTCAATAGCTGACTAGCTATTGCTAGAAGSTATTAAGGTAGTGAGAATAGACACACATACACACAAATAGTTCCTTCAATGTATTCAGTGTGCATAAACGTGAAATAATAGCATTATATGAAATGCTTCCAAGTGCCTTGGGAGGTGAGCAGAAAGGTAGTCTCTGGATATAAGCTGTCAAGTCTTTAGTGAGAAGCCAGAAGAGCCCCATGAGTTACGGAAGGGCTTTTGTCACTCTCCTTTCTTTCATACTGGCTAGTCACAAAGTTATGGAATAGATTTGTCAATGAGTTGCAGTCTTGGAAACTTCCCATATCATTTGAATCCTGCTAAAGACTCAAGCACTTCAGTCAGAAGTCCATTTTACAGAGTGCACCATGTTTCTTTTGCCAATCAGTGGAGAATGAAAATTGTCTCCAAATCTAGATCTTGGGCAAGATGAATTGTTTTGGACAGGTGAGATGAGCTGCAAACAAACAGTAAGAAAATAGAGTTTGGTAGAGTAGCATCAGAAAGGAGCAAGCTCTATAGTGCCCATGGCATCATCTTCATAAAGCRTCCAGAATAGCTTTAGTCTCACATTGTTCCAGCATGACTCCACTTTGTCCTCTTCTGCATAATGACTTTTAAATGATCTAGTGATTATCTAGAGAATTTATCCCTTCTGAGTCTTGATTTGGAGAAAAAATGCTGTTGTATTGATGTTTGTTAATATAATACATTAGAAAAGTAAATCAGTCTTTCAGAGGGATTTTAAATGGAAAAATTGTTTCTCTATCACTTTCAATGAACAGAAAATTCTGAGTCTCTTTAAATGTCAATAACATTATGCAACCATCTGTATAGTTGACTTAAAAAATCAATTTATTTGTGTATTTGGTATAAATCCATCTTAAGTTAACACTGCCAAGGGATATGCTATCATTTCAATACTATTTTTGATTTTTCTATGGAAACACTATCAAAGTAGGATCTGAAAAGGTGATAAGGTGTTTGTGATAGACTTCTCCCTTCCCCCGCTCCCCATCCTTATTTTAAGATTTGCCCTCCAAATGCTTTCATCTTCAAAGAGCGCCAGAAATCCATTGCAGTGTCAGAATATAGACTAGATCCCAGGTAAACAAATACAGTCAGAAACCTGGCTTTCACTTAATTATGTCTACAATATGCAACTCTCACATTCCGGGTGGAACGTTCTAACTAGAACACTCTTGCTGATTTCAACGGCAGGAAGAGCTCAGGAAATGTCATGATGAATTGTACACCTGAAACTTTAATAATAGGATAGGTTGGTAGGATAAGTGTATTTTCTATTGTATTCAGGATTTTGTGTGTGCAATTATGTAATTTTATTATATCTGTATGACTGAACGTAAAGTCACTTGCTCCAAATGATGTTTTTTTTCTCTGTTTTTTTTTTTTTTAAACTAGACTATAATAACTACCAGAATCTGAAGATGTAACTTCAATCCAGATCCTTCATTCCAGATCCTACACTTCCATCTCTTCCCAAAGGAAAAAAGATGCACTGTTAAACCACGGAATAACATTGCAGTTCTGATGTAGGCCCAATGTGAGGAATGTGTCACCACATCAGAACTTGCCTTCTCCATATTATGTTTTTTGTTCTTGGGCCTTCATAAATCAGTCCTCTTGTGAGAAAAGCGTAGATGTATGACTGTGTCCACCTGCTGGACACAGCGTGGAGTTCATCTTAATATCTTTAGTCAGCTGAAAGTTAGATATCTTAACCTAGTTTGACTGGAGTCCTTCCACAATCCATAAAGGCATTTCCAGAGGACAGTAGGCCTTAGGTAGTTTCTTAGCAAAATCTTGTGACATCTGGATTAGGCAAAATGATCTCGATAATGATATTTACTCCATACAGAAGAAGAGCCATAATGGTGCAATGATGGTTACTGAACATCTAAATACTGAGGATAGTGGTGTTTTGGGGACTTGTAACTGAAAAAAATCTGTGTGAAAATTTAAGAGACAGATTTTGTGTGTCAGCTGAATCTCCACATGAAATGTTTTCTATATACTGTTTTCACTTGAAAATAATTTTAATGCAAGAGTTTGGGGTAAATATGATCTATTTATTTGAATACATTATACTTTTTGAGAATAAGTTGTGGTTTAAAGAGGTACCACATTTAGCTGTGGAAGGATATGGAGCTAATAATSCCCCCCACAGCAATAGCTTTCTTATATACTTCACATACTCAAGGTTAACTGCTTCAGAAACTCTGCAGATGGACAATTTCTCCAGGAGTTACCACTCTGGCTGCATTATAACTGTATTGATAACTATCAAAATTGCTTATTRGTCTTAAAAATGATGAGCAATTCTAGCGGTAAACACCAAATCTCTCAGAATAATCTGCTGACTATTATTCTGCTGAAATAGCTAGGAACGTTCCCCTGTAAGCTAATGTTGAATTTCAGAAACATGCCATTCACCATGGCAAATGTGACTTTCAGCTAATGAAAAGAGGGCCACATTGGTTGGACTTAGCCTCTGGAGCTGCTGATAGGAGAGAAACCTAATTAATGGGAAGTTGAAGGAGAATGATAACAACTGAAGCAGGATTAGCAGTGTGAGCTTTCACCCTCATTTTTCTATGGTCATCCTAGAGAATAATCTATTGCTGCGGAGAAAGAGATGATACAGGCATTCCAAATATTTCATTTAAATGTTACATTTGGAGTCCGCGGCAAAGAACCATCTGATAGAACAGCTGCCAGAATCACTGGGGAAATGAATGCTCATATGTTACACATCCCAAGAGCTCTGAATATCCAGAACATTCTCAGCCTCCAACTGACAAGGTGTTTTCTTCCACAGAGGTGGCCTGGAATCTTTTAATTAAAATAAGGACAGCAGAAATAAAAACTTTATGGAGTCATAAACCCGGCAGCTACCGATCCGGCAGCTGCTGCCTTAGAAAGGCAGACATCATGCACTAAATATGATACCCCACAATCAGAATTGTGTTCAGGACACAATCAGACCATTTAGGGAAATAAGCCATCATCCTACCAGTTTTAGTCCTTGAAAGAGGCCTTCAGGTACTCAGTACATTTTAACTTCTCTTCCAGGATAGACTGATCAATCACTGTACTATCTACTGTCTCATCTTTTTAAGGTTAGAAGACTTTAAAAATCTACCAGTCCCTCAAAACTGAGGTCCTGCAGTTCTACAGAATTTCCACACAGAAGAGCAGAGATGGTTGCCTACTTGCCCTGTTATTTTGGAGCACCTCCACTGTCTCAAAACACCGCGGCAAAACAACGTGAGTGTTGTTCTCATCTCTGGTGAACCACGTATGAGTCGTGTCCATCTTGCACAGAACGGATGGAGGGGTTCTTCTGCAAAGGCAGACAAATGAGCTACGCTTTAGAGGTAGAGCACTTTCTCTAGCAAGTGCTTACCTTTAAATACGTGTCTCTCAGGAGACTGTGTTAGCTCAGAGGAAYGAGAAGAGTTGCAGGGTAATAACTAAACCTGCTTCACAATGTTTCTTGCCTAGATCATGTTGGAGAAAGGTTGGTGGCAAGGAAGGGAGAGGAGGTTGGGCAACCAGCTGCTTATAAAGCCATTCACTGGTTTCTGGAGTGAGTGTGGGCACATTCATATTGATTGTAGATAAATCTAAATAAATAGATAAGAAGTGGTACATAATAGTCCAAGGCTGTGTGAGGATGTGGATTAACAGGAATCAGCAGTAATAGTTTCCATCTTTAGTCTCCAAACTTGTTGAATCTCTGATGTCACAGACCAGGTCCTGGTTGTGCCTTGCAGGGGAAATGAGAGAGGATTTGTCTAATTGTAAAACCTTCTTTAAAGCCTGTGAAGATGAAGAGCACAAATTAGGGAAAGTGACAAGTAGCAAATGGAAACTGGATCCAGCCTGAGCAAAGGGGATCAGTGGTGTCACGGTTGCAGGTCTCCAAGGAAGGCTCTTTTCCTTTTGCATCCAGGAAACCGTCAAACAATTTTGCACAGAAACAGGAGAGAGAGTCAAAATAGATTTTGGAGGAGTTTCTCAGAACTCAGAGATGCAAAAAGGCTCTTGAGTCCCATTTCATACTTCTGTTCCTCTACAAGGGTGTGATCACTTCTTACAATATGCAGGATCCCTGCAGGAGAGATTTAAGAGACCTCATTGCCCCTGTTCCTAAGTGGCCTCTTTTTCACTCATATGAAAGATTGCGGCACCCCCATTCCTGATGATGCTCCTCCTTGAAAACTTGAAGATTTGTTGTTTTGCTACACAATGAAACAGCATTATAAGATGCCTCCCACCCACCCATTGATGTTCACTACTGGGCTTAATGAAGTATCAATCCATACTGCACCCCCTGACAGTGAAATATCCTTCTTTCCCAATTTTTCCTGACATTTTAAAACCCAAAGCTCACAGGTGTCAACATGGTAGGACTCTTTAGCCTTAAGAGTCATTTCATTCTTTTTTTTTCCCTTAAAGATTTGAAGTAGATCAYGTTTCTGATTGATGCTGGGTGAGACAGCTTTGTCTAACACTTGCAAGATTCTTTTCTTCTTTATTCGGTCTTACAACCTGTCCCATCCAGCCATAGGAGCTACCACTCATGGGGCAAATTTTACTTTCAAAGTGCTAAAAATCTCAAGAAAATGCAAAGGGAAAAGTGGCATCTGTAGCAGTTAGATATAATAGAAATCAAATTCTTGAACAATAGAACATATCCACCATATGGAATAGTAAGTGTCTGAGGGAGYGCATACACAGTTTGTCCTACACTGTATAAACTTAAGGCACTATATATAAAAATATTAAAAATGAAAWTCCTGCATATACGTTGCTATTTTTCAGCTATTATATATACTAATGGGGATTTTTGGTTATACAAACATAGCATTCTCACCAAATACATTATTTGCAGATTCTTTAATAAATCAATATTTTATGCAAGCAAAAAGATTAAAGTTAATGCTTGAAAAAAGTGCCTTATCATCCCCAGCAGTTCCTGAAACCCTGCAATGCAGGCATTTATTATTTCTGTTAAGGGAAAAAAAGAAATCAATAGAGATTCCTTGTGCGTAATCCTCAGCAAGATTAGCACTTTGTCAACCTCTGTTATAATCTCCTGGAAAGAAAGGAGAAGATGAAAGAAAAAGTAGGGGAAAAGAGAAAAGGAGAAAGAAAAAGTAGAGGAAAAGAGAAAAGGAGAAAGAAAAAGTAGAGGAAAAGAGAAAAGGAAAAAGAAGAAGAAAAAAAAGTGAAAGAGAAATGAGAAAGGAGAAGGAGGAAGAGGAAGAAGCACAGGGCAAACAAGAAGTGGGATTTTTTGGGGAGTGTTCACTATGCTTCTGTTGAAGAATATTTAAAAGATGACTCTGGTCTTATCAGCTCAGTGCTCAGCTTAAGATATGTAACCTGAAGAGAAACTTTCCAAAATTACCATCACTAAGGTCTCTGTTTAAAAAAGTGATTTAGATAGATCCAAACCCTCGGGTAGACACTTGAAGGTGATGGTGCAGAGCCTGATTTTCAGGAGCCTTGCTCTGCGGAGCACCAAGGAGCTGCTGATGGGCTTCTGGCAAGCCTGGGCAGTGGCCAGGGAGGCAACCCCACTGCCTTGGGAGCCCGGTGCTGCACGGGGAACTGCCTGGAGCTAGTTAGAGAGGGCATGTAAGGTAACATCTCCTAACTCCGCAACAGAAAAGAATCGCAAGAAACATTGCAAGTGCTGAATAATGCATCAGGGGCTGCAAGGGAAGGACAGGAAGGCACAGTACTGGATAAAACTCTGTGTATGCAGGGTRGAATATGTGCTATGTCACATTTTATCTATTATTCCCCATGCCCTGCAACTGCCCATTTATTAAATTAACAGATGAGAGACATGAGGGAGTAATATAAACATGAGAAAGGAGGAGAAATAATACTAAAGGATCAAGAGAGGCCAGAAACCCAGGCAGAACATCAGCAAAGATGGATGGAAACTCAGCAAGCAATTCCTCTGGAATAATCACATTTCCAATCAGGCTGAAATTCAAGCATCTGTAAAGTCAGGCGGAGTACAAGGGTGGGCGGTCATGTTCCACATAAAGAGCTGGAATCAGTGAACCAAGTGGAACACAGTGTCCAGGGAGGACAGCCTCACTTTCTGGATGTATCTTGTATTAACATCTCTACCAGCTTCTGATTTGCACGTGCCCAGAAAGCAAGATTTGCTGTGAAGGAAGCTCTCTTTTATTTTTTGCATAGTAATTCCTAGAAAGTACAAGTGCAATCGCAGACTACCAAGTTGGAGTTTAAACAAGCAATTCAGCAGCTGCTTTCTATTTAGCCAGCGGGGACTCTACCGCGTTGAGAAGTGTCATTGCCATTAAATCCTGCCTTCCTAATGAAACCATCCTTGGCTTTTGCTCAACTCTACATGACAGCAAAGAGCCAGGAGTTTTAATACAATGACTGATTTCACTGCATAATTTATTGTAAGAATGGAAATGAACCTTCAAATTTTCCTTACGGTCCTTCTCAACTGGAATTCTTTTAGCTTAGAGTCCTAGAAATGGCCCTCTGATAAATATGAGGAATTTCTTCTGTCCTGTGAAAAAAGGATTGTATACTGCTAGCAACTTTCACATCTCCGAAGCTGGAGAAGGAATACGCTTTTCACGTCATTCCCATTTCACCTGAAAAATGTAAGAGTTTGGGGAAAAATAATCAGAGAAAAGTGAAGATACTTGGTGAGGAATATGCATTCTTGAGACCTTTGGGAATTACCCATTATTTGGGATTAGCAGATAATATGTAATTTCAGGTAATCATACATCAAACATCTAAAGCTCCATTCCACATATAGAATTAAGCTACTGCGAGGTTTACAGATGATTAATAGCATTTAATGAGCATGAGTTTTATTGTTATATAGAAACCATTCAGCAAAAATGTTTATATTGRTTTTGCTTCCGAATGTCTCCATTGTAAAGTAGAGATCAAGGTTTAATATAATATAAGAACTCTTGAAACAACATAATATAGGTTCCAAATGGCAGGGTTTCTTTGTCTCCAGTGACTATACAGAAGAATAACCTCCTAACTATTCAGTGGCCTCATATATTGGCAAATTCTCTTGTAATTTTTGCTCCACATTTGTGAAATTTCCCAGACTAACAAAATTTATTACTATGATCCTGATCACAGAATCATAGTATMCTTAAGGTTGGAAGCGACGTTTAGAGATCATCTAGTCCAAGCCCACTGCACASGCAGGGTCACCTAGAGCAGGTGTCACAGGACTGGTTCTAAGCAGGCTTTGAAGACCTCCAGAGCAGGAGATTCCACAGCCTCTCTTGGCAGCCTGTTCCAGTGCTCTGTCACCCTCACTGTCAAGAAATTTTTCCTCAAGTTCCTACGGAACTTATGGTGCTCCAGTTTGTGGCCATTTCCTCTAGTCCTCCCAGTAGCCACCACTGAAAAGAGGCCAGCCCCATCCTCCTCACTTGAGGTATTTACAGACACTTATCTCCCCTCAGCCTTCTCTTCTCCAGGCTGAACAGGCCCAGCTCTCTCAGCCTTTCCTCGCAGGGCAGATGTTCCAGGCTCCTGAGCATCCTCATAGCCTTGTGCTGGACCTCACCAACAGCCTGGTAGCCTCACCAAGGCTGCGTAAAGGAGGACAATCACCTCTCTCGCCCTGCTGGAGACACTATTCTTAACACACCCCAGAATCCCGTTGGCTTAGAAATGTCCTTAGAAAGCTCCCATTTTTATCTGCTAACTGCAGAAGGCACCTTGGCTCCTGACTGAGGCTACAGTGGAAACTTGGGAAAACTGAGCAAATTCCTAAATTTTGGTTTTGGTTGTTCAGATCCTAGTCACTGCCAAATAATGCTGCAGCTGGAGCTACATGAGATAAACTTTGYCTGTGTCTAGCTGAGTCTTGAAAACCTCCAKTGATGGATGGTCTCCAAACTGTAATGACTATACTGTTTTCCTGAGACAAAGTATTTTTTTTCTCTGTCTGCATGTACTTAGTTATTAGAAAAACAATTTATTAGGTCTGTCATCTCAGTTCAGCTTACCTGATGTATTTACCCTGGCTTTATACTCAGTATATTCAGTGCTATCTGAATCCTTGATTTCTTTGTGGAATAAGTCCCACTTTCCTCAAATCCAGAAATTATTCAAGTCTAACCACCCCAATTTTCATTTATTTTATGGCTGATTGCTTGAAATTCAGAGGGATTATTGTGCTATTTCATTGTTGTTTGTTGCACACATTTCCTGATACACCAGTTCAAAACTGCTCTTGAATCAAGTAGTTTAAGTGTTGAAGTAGCTGAGGTTCAGCAATACACTTTTATTCCTTTTCAAAAGACGAGCCTTTCATTGTCTAATTTCCTGTGTCAATGCTCAAAGAAAAAATCCTTAAACCAGCTTCCAGTAAATTCTCTTAATAAAGGCAGGAGAAAAGAATCCGTGAAAACCTAAGGAAAGAKGTTGCCTTAAGTACAAACAAAGAACTGTATTTCAGCAGCTGAAATGTCTGCAGGCACTTTCTTGTCTTCTATCATTACTCCATGAGCTGAGTGGTAATATATACTTTATCTGTATGATCGGAATAGATCTGGGATTTCTCTAGGGAGCTGCGAACATATTTTACACACACACACACAAAGTTTTCAATCAAGTTACCATTAGCATGGAAAGCTTCAAAAGCTTATGGATGAGAATAAAGCTGTTTTATTTTCTTATTCTACCCTAACAGCCTAAATATTTCAGTATTTAGCCTAGATTAACAGCAAAATCCAAGTAGCAGGACTGAATCTTCTGCTTGATAGGCTAAACTATTATTGTGTTGTTACAGAATCTTTAGCTTATACAAACATTTCCCAGACTTTAGTCATTGGACTATGTCCCATTTTTCTAATGGTTTCATGCGATAGTTCCCCTGAACYACCAACAATGCAGCAGGTACACGGTCAGCAACAAAATAATCGAACAAAATCACGAGGAATCTTAAAGCACTGGGATGGTAGCTAGTAAAATCTGTGAGATGGCCACTGTTAAAGTGGTCCTTGGTTCTTCAACCTTATTATGCCTTGCAGATTGTAATCAAGTGACTCATTTAGCTTAATCTGCTGGCTACAAAACATAYAGGCTGCACTAGAACTGGCATCTTCAAGCTAAGCAATATTCTTTTTTGTCCTGAGTATCATAATCAAATCTCAGCCCAAACATCCTCTATTTGGTTGATCTCATTATCTTCAGACAAAACTTATTACAAGGCAACCATGTTCACAGCATAGAAATTTCAATCACTTCGGATAGCGTAACAAGCTTAATTTGAACGTAGATTTGGGCTGGACCTCAAAAGGTCAAACAAAACAGGTACTCAAGTAAACAAACACGTGGGATCCCCTAAAATTGAGACGAGAGCCTTCCACTTCCATCAAAGAGTGGTGGTAGTGCACCCTGACAGCCCTTCCCTTTCCGTAATCCTCCTCTGATCAGCATGACCATCAAAACCAAGGACACAACTTTTTTTTTCTTTCTGAAGGCTGCTGTAGCCATGGCCTCTGGCATCGTGTCTACAAATTTCCATATTAATAACCTTTCCATTAAAGCCTCTGCAGGCCCCTTCCGAAATCACTCCTGCTTGCTATCTCCATCAGTAACGTCAATCTGAGGGGTGTGGGCTGATGAACCATGGCTCCAAATGCAGCCACTTTGTGCACTCAAATTAAATGGCCCCTCTTTTGGCCCACCAGAGTTCAATTCCTTCGGCCAGASACAGGGGAAAGAGCCTTTATTCCTACCTTCCTGGTAATATGCTGATGCCTGACCGAGCATTCCTGTGCTTCTGCAGACTAACTGATAGAGAACATGTTGGGAGATAAAGGATCCGCCAGTCCTAGGGAAATCACAACTGCTAGGAGGTTTGCTGTGTTAGATATGCAATGAGGAGAGAGAGAAAAAGGCAGAAGTAGAGTAGGGAGAGAAGCTTTGATTTATTTTCCTGTCCTTATTCTAGTTTTGCAGTCCCAGAAACTTCCCCTTCCAGCAAGCAAGGTCTCTCTGGCTGATGAGAAGAGGGAAATGAAGCCCTGGCAGTGGAAAGGGTAGGCTGAATGTTGGATTCACTGGCCATCAGCTTAGGAAATCTGCTGGGAACGGCAGGGTGAGCACCAGAATTCCCAGTGTGGGTGTAAAAGACGAGGACAAGGATCTAGCAAACTACAAGACTGGCACATCTAATTTCAGCACCTTGTTAATTGCTATAGAAAATAAGATCTAGTCCATCACAAATACCATGAGAAAGTAACTTGATAAACAGTACCGTACGTGACAACTCTGTTAAATGTACATTGATGCTAAACAAGAACAATTTATTTAAGATGATACAAGCTACCAGTACCAGCTACACCAGTGTGGAACATGATGAGTCATTGGTTTAAGTGAAGCTAGAGAAAGTCACCATTTTAAGGTGTTTTTAAGGTGTCTTTTAAGAGCCTGACTGCACAGTATTCAAGACCTGCTCTGTCCTTACGCATTTTGTGTCTAAGTGTCCTTAGGCACTCAGAACTGGTTATTACCAGCTCTTGTTACAGCCACGAAATTGAGGCAGAACAAATGTCCCTTCATAGTCTAGAGCAGATAGGAAACTAGAATCTCATGCTAATGCCTCAATCACCAAACATGCTCAGGACAGATGACATTAGATGCATAATATTGCAGGAAAAAGCCCTGTTTCTGTCTCCCTACTGTCAGGAGTCTGATAAAATGCCTTTCTTTTGCAGGGCGGTTTTAGTGTTGGAAAACTGTCCCTTGGTAATTCAGATTCTCATCTTGAGGTTCAAAGGCTTTCCTAATTTATGGAAATGCTGTCATGGAAAACAATCTGTCAGCTATAGGAAAATAATTACTTCTACTGCTTGTGGCAACCTATTCTTATCCTTTCATCCTTGAAGCATGGGATAACCTTCCTCACATCTCTCACTGCAGAAGCCCACCGTCCACTGCAGCTCTGGTAGGTCACGGTACCCAGGTGGCACAGCAGTGATTTCCTCCTTGTAGTACATTATTTCTTGAGCGAGGGCATATTCCTCCCTGAGCTCAAAGCAGAAAGGACTTCTCTCTGAGTCCTGTCATTCATTTCATATCTTATCTAAAAGAATTTCACTGGATGGGGCTGTGTGACTTTAAATGCAAAACCCAACTGCCTGCTATCTTTTGATCGTCTCTGAAGGAAAGATCCTGTGAGCCACAAGAGTCTTTGCCTCTTTCTTTCCCCACCTCGCCTCAAATTATCATTACCTTGCATGTCTCGAAAGAGCATATTTTCCAGTCCTCAAGTAACCTTCTTTTGGAACACTGAGGAGAGAATATGACTCACTCACTCAGAAATCAACTATCTGCAAACTATGCCTTAGAATTTAAAAAGCAGGAAATATAACTTCCAAATCATAGCACTGMCTTAAAACATGAGACTATCAAATTCCACAAAAGGAGTGAGGTACTCATAGGCGAAAAAAGGTGAAAGGCAGGAGTCAATGTCACACAGCATTGTCTCTCTTCACGAGGTCTCTGTGACCTCTTGGTTTACAGAGCAGTGGTAGGATCTTACCTTAGGCACCCAAAACTGTTGTGTAAAAGCACCTTGCCTAAAGCATGCTAMGAGTTGCATGCAATTGCAGGACAGATCATTCAAAAAAATCTGAATGGTCATGCACTACCTCAAGAGACATGGTCATGCTGCACCTAGCCAAGGCCTGTTAACTTCAGCTATTGTTTTAATCTTCCAGTATGTACTTCTGACACTAGACTGGGTTCTGCTTGTATCTATTTTTTTTTTTTTTTTTTTTTTTTTCCCCTCCTGATGGTGAAACTGGAGTGGGATTTGGGGATTTTGCTTCAGTGATGGTATTATTTAGGAATGTGGTCTAGTGCATATTGGTAATGGAGTCAGTGAGTTTGTGAAGCTCCTGCTGGCAAAAATGCTCAAGACACAAGCAGGATGCAATGTCTCAGTGGAGAATCTGGAATCTACATGAGGTGTCTCCTTCACTCCCTCCCATAAACCAAGTCAGTAAGAATTCCCCTAAGCCTTCTCTTCTCAAGGCTAAACAATTCCAGGTATCTCCAATTATTCTTATAAGGCAGATTCCTCTCCTATACTGTGGAGACCACAAATGGATACAGGACTCCAGAAACAGTGTCACCAGTGCTGAGGAGAGGAGATGGCTTATCTCCTTTGACTTATCTCCTTGGTCTTCCTAATGAAGACCAGGATACTGCCAGCCTCTGTCACCCAGGGACTTTGCTGGCTCATAGTCAACTTGGTGTCCACCAGGACTTGCAAGTCCTTTTCTCCAGAGCTGCTTTCTAGAATACCAGTCCCCAGCTTGACCAAATATTGTTGTCTGGATGGTACCAGGAAGCAGAACACATCTTAAGATGAAGCAGTTCATGCAGGTGACCTGGCCCTGTTTGTGACTGTTGTTATTGTTATGCTTATATGGTCCTTTTGCTTACACAGTAGCACATCACTGACACAGCTGTCCCTTTAGCCTGAGACGGGTTTCAGCTCCACCTTGAATCAAGGTCCATACGTATTTCTTTCATCTACCAGCAGCAATTATCAGGATTTGGACAGTCAACACATTAAACAGTAATTCAGCCCCACGGGCTCTGTGCAGCAGGGTCACCTTCTCCACAAGAACACACAGTGTATTAATGAGAAGGTCGGCTTTAGCCGGAGTTTTACTGCAGTCTACAAACGCATCTGCAGTCCCAGTAAGCAAGAATCCACTTCAGCCCTGCCCTACCACAGCATCCTCACTGCTGCTCCTTTCTATCAAAACTGAGAACTGTTCTTTGCAAACCTTTTCAGTGGTTTAGGTCAGCGAGCTTAAGACAGTTCCATTAGGTGAAATTGTTCAGCTTTCCTCATTTACATATCCCTGCGTTTACAACGCTGCCTTCATTTCATTCCAGTTTAGTATTCCAGAAATATTACGATTTATGCAACCAAATTTCTTTGATCTTAACTAGCTCACAAAAGCTTTCAAAACGCCCTGCGTTTGCAGTCTTTGAGCAGGAGTTACTGGAGAAAAGTTCAGGGGATGGATGTGCATTTTTTAGCAAGCTGTGACAGCAGAGCCTTTTCTGTAGAAATTGCTGAGTAGGTTACTTGATTASTCCAAATGGGAACTCTTAAACACGGGGCTCTATATCACTGGAATGAGTGGCCTCTGAGGAGCCCCAGAGACTGGTTAAGCAGAGCTGCAACATTTGTKTATTGGGTACCCAAGGAACGACTATTTATCAAGGTGGGGCTGCCTGTGTTTAATTAAAGTTCTTRAAAAGATTTGGGGTCATTTCACAGAACGAGTGAATCATTCAAACTCCAAACYGGAGAAAACTGGTTTAACTAAGTTGTCAAAACAGTAGTATAGACAGTTTTTCAAACAAAAAAGTGGCCCAAGGTTGAACATTATTAGCCAGATGCTTGCATTTGCTTTGCACAGAAGCCAGAATCAGACTTAATGACAAGTGAAGTATTCATGTGAGGAATGTCTAAATAAGATAATSATAATGATAATGATAATGACAATGATAGCGATGCTAATAATAATAACAACAACAATGACAAGAACAATAATGTCCACCAAAACTCCTGAAGCTGAAACTGTCTTTGAAGACAAGCTGTGCTGATTCTCAGAGTCTATTAATAATAAACACAGTGGCTCAATTTCATTTGGCTTAATGTTAATGAGAATTTGTTATTATTTTCTCTTTTTTTGTGTCCTTTTCCAGACTGGTATTTAAGCAYGTGCTTAAATATCATCCAGCACTTTCCTGAGCCAATCCCTACATTTAAGAGTGACCCTTTTTGCCATTGTACTAGCTACCTGGATTCTGACCCAAGAATATACTGAGAAGACTACTTATTTGCCAAATTAGCATCTATGGCATCACAACAGAGAGAGACAAATGTCAAAAATGAACAAAATTAACTGAAAAACATTCTGAGAACTAATAATCAGCTAATTATGCAGCCGTTCTTGCATCAACAAAGCAGCATATCTGGCAAGATATGTTAGCAATTTTGAGACTGTTTCTGCCACTTCCTGTACAATTCTCATATTTTAAATTCAAACTACTACTCTGGGCAGCATGCAGCCAGATAGAATATTACACAGCTCAGTGAGTACTTGAATCCTAGAAATAAGAGATGCTAAATATTCATTCAGTTCCATCTAACTACTGCTGACTACAATCTCCGTTCAAATSCTTGAAGTCTAATTTTAATTAATAGAAGTTATTGCTTAATATTTGGACTAAATTTTCATAGTGTTTCCCTTTTTCCTTTTTGGATGATGTTAAATATTCATAGCCACTCCGAATTTGCATTAAACCATGAGTGGTTTTGCTTCTGAAGTAAGAATGGATGGATGCTACAAGTGCCAGTGGAGCTGCCTCAGGAAGAAGTCATTTAGGCCTTCTCAATGTTCCCTTCAGCAGACCCAGASTTCCTGAGCCATATTCTTCAAAATTTCTGCATAGAATCTCTGCCACCAGTGGAAAAGAGATAATGATAGTCTRTAATAGGTGAAAGGAGGAGTCTGGGAGGGTTTCCATAGAGATTAGTCCATCACCAGAGGCAGTGGGTGGAAATGAAGCAGCTGCCAGTGGGAGAGCTTCCACCACCCCGAATGTCACATAGTAACATGTGTGTTYGGGCAGACTCAATATTGGTGTTAGAAAGAAAATTGATGTGCAAAACAGAAGAGAATTTGTTTGCTGCAGGTCCATTTGAGAGCAGTCCCACCTCTGCAGAAGGGAAAAATTGCCAGTGAAACAGGAAACTTTCAGAAGCCTGAGGTTTTGAAAACCACAAAATGAAGCTGAGCATCTGAAAGAACGAGAGAGGCAAGAGACTTTGACACATGTTCCAAGGTAAGTCCTGCTGTTACACAGAATAAGAAAAGCCTGAGCCAGAACTGTCTGAAAGGAGTCTTGGTGACAAGTGAGAACATCTGCTAACAATGTGCCCAGAACAGCAGAGGCTTCAGGAAAGTTAAACACATAGGATCTACAATAATTGAAATTAGCAGACCTGATCACAACAGGACTTTCTCCCAGCTCATTTTCCTGTCTGGACAGGGGCCAACAATAGATGAGAAACCCCACTGTGGATAATTATCAAATAGAGGGCCTGGGGAAAATGTTCTTTCTGAATTGTATCAGTTAACGGTGATCAGCTTGTACTCTGAAAGATAACAGATGATGACCCACAAATATTTCCTACGTGCACACATAAACAAAGCATCCAGAGGAGCTTATATAAGCTTCCCAAAGTAGTTTATAAATAGGTACRGGAATAAACACACACTGTATTTGAAAACTATTTGTATCTGGATTTCTGYGCTGAGAAATGTCACTGAGGTATTTCTTAATTGTCATTTTAATCATACTGTGCATTATTATTGACAGAGGAATGTCGTAGGAAAGTCTTTTATAATCTTGACTGCCCAAATAAAAATCAATTGTTGCCTCAAGCCAGTCAGAGAGAATGGGTTGAGCTGGGCTCAGAGCAGCTCCACCTCTAAGCCTACTAGCTCCAGAGTGGGAACGAGCTCTCATTGCACGAAATCTCAAAACAGACATCTTCACCGAAGGTAAGTGATACCATCTATATCGACAAWCTGTCTCATGAAACACGGTTTGATGTTCCTTCTAGCTACTGCACCTTGGTCAATAAGCCTAGATATTCATCTCGGTGATTTTCAATACTTATGCCACCAAAGCATGATTCAGGGGTCAATACTCCCGGGTTCTTGTGCAGTAGGAAATTTTAGGCCTAAAATCAAGCAGGCTTTTCACRAAAGGTTTCTATGGTACCAACTCAGCACTCAATACTGTAACATAAATGCCAGGATACTGTCTACCTCCTTCCTTTTCATGTTTCCTTTTTCATCTTCTAGGTAAGACCATCTTCATCACACCAAGTAAGATAACTCTCACAAGACTTCTCAAGTACTGTAAGCCAATCTGAATAAAAAATGTCCAGTTCAGCTTTTCCTTAAAGTTTTCTAGGATACTACATAGCTGATAAGGTCACATAGAATTAGTCCAGTCTAAGGACAGTCAAGTATGGAACTGCATGTTTCAGGAACATAACCTGTTTACTTCCTATCTCTTGTTATCCATCTCTAGTTTCCTATCTCCCTTAGTTTCCTATCTCCCTTGCCCCTTTTCTKTCTGTTACGGCCCAACAGGACACAGAAAAGAGCTTTAACTAAAACTTAAAACAAAATATTTAATTCTCTCTTGAATATGCTTGTCTGTGGGTTTTTTTTGTTTTTTTTTTTTTTAATCTTGGGTTGGGGGAGGGAGCAAGAGAGATATTTCATTTTGGATTGACCCAAAAAACCCACCATTTTTCAGTTCAGTCAGCAAACTAAATTATCAATTATTCAGCATGTTTCACAGCAGTATGAGGTAGGCAGTGCTGCGCTGGTTCTGGGGAGGAGTGTAGGAAGCCAGCAACGTAATTGGAGTGAGAAGATGACACTAAAAGGTATAAACTTGCTCTGAAGCCAGGTGAATTCAGACAGCTTTTGCAATGAGACTATTTTTAACTACTGGCCTCGCAATTTGGGACAGGTACCCAGTGAGAATCCTGAGCAGGATATGAGGTTCATTGTTCTTTTACTTGTACAGTGCCATTGGTCTTCAGCCAGCGCTTCAAGGAAGAACCATTTTTTCATTTCACCATAGTATTGGAATAGGATGACATGTCCATTTCCTAGGCTGACTAGTTTCTTTTGTAYGTTGAAGCATTTTATCTGCTGGCTTAGGTGTTGAGTCACTCACCTTTGTGTGAGATGAAGAAATAAAGGACAGGCTTTTTGGTAGATCTTTTAGGACGGAGCTTGGTGAGAACTGCAGGGTCAAGCTCCCAGAGATATTCTGCCCAGCTCACCAGGGTGTCCTCTTCAAGCAAGAGCATTACGACTAGTGTCTGGGCAACCTGCAATCATTTCTTCTGCTTCCCTTCACCTTCCCTTTGCTGTGTTGACGCTTCCTCCTGCCACGTGGCTGCTTGCTAGCACCGTGTCACTGGGTGCTGTTTATAGTGAATCTGGAATGCCCTAGACCTCTTCTACCTGCACTCCAGTCACCGCACACTTCCAAGCATGAGAGGAAGAAGCAGATGCCTCTTCACTAGCTGGTTGGATCCTTGTTTTATGCTCTGCAGACTCAGCAGTTCCCAGGGAGCCTACAGCCAAGGGGAAGACCTCTGGGGCAACTCCTGCAGAAATAAAGGTTTCTCTTCACTTCTGCCGGAACAGCTTCCAGTGTTTAGTAAAATTCTGATGCTTTTTGGAGCATGAATCCAGACACATTCTAGGCCCGTTTCTGCCCTCTGCAAATCAGCGTTTCATTCTGACAGGTCTGCAAAGCTTCAAAACAAATCTCTAGACTGTGACATCCTTGTGGACTGCAAGTCTTGATTTCCGTAGGTACTGCCTAGGGTCCAGAAAGTAGGTCAGAAAACCCATGTGTGCCCTGTGTATTGGCAAACAAGGTTAGTTTGTCTCTGATTTTTAGCCAATGCCCTCCCAGAGGTGAGTCCTGTCTGAAGGGGGTCAGTCCCTGCTATACTCTCTATTGATAATTTCTAAGACTTACCTGAGTCTCAGTGACCCTGAAAATAGGAAGTGCTGTCATGAGTTATTTCTCAAGTATTTATTTAAATTGATCTTCAAACGACAATTAAAAAAAAAAGGGATGATTGGGGCAGGGAGAAGCTACTGAAGGTCCTGCTTATGCATCCCAAGACTCTGGGAGACCCCTGAGCCAAAATATCCCACATCTSATTTCAGGACCCAGAGGATCCAGAACCCTTCACACATGAGGCACCAACCTGGAGGTCCCTGGATCCTGACTTCTTCTAGGGAGCAGATTACAGGTGTGCTCTGTTGATTTAATTTACCATTCACCAGATGCAGCTTCAGATAAAAGCAAAAGTACATCTCATCCGATTATGACACAAACCTACCATCATTAGGAGCTTCCAGAAGATTTTCTTGCTTGTTTTCTTTCTTTCTACAGTAATGCTAAGCAAGGGCTGTAATTTCCCTTGGGAAATGGCAGGCCAGGAACAGATTTCACCTGTGCCAAATGTCAGCCGCAGAATTCGTAGAGCAGAGGATGATCCAGAAACAACAAGCAAATTACCTCCCAAACTGATAATACTCACWAAGCCCCGAGCATGGGAAGATGCAGATTACACAAATTCAGAGGCAACACACAGAGCAAATCCCTCCCTGTACAGGAGGCGAGGGTCCTGCTTCCCTGACTGCATAAATGACTATATATGGACTGACAATATATATGTTCACATCTTAATATTCAGTGTTTCCGAAATTCTCATGTTTCTGAACTTKGAAGATGAGTGGGTCAGGATGGCTCCCTGACACTGAAAAGGSGTCTCATGACGGTGCTCATGACAGAAATTTTAAGTTCTATGTTGGTAAACACAACAGTTCAGAACAGAATAGAGAAGAAAAACAAAACAAAACTAAAACAAACAAACAAACAAAAAAMCCCCACACTATCTCTATAGAAATGTATAAAAATACATTTCGTATTTCATCTGGGATAGTTTTCTTTGGCTATCACCATTAATCCCGTTAATAGAAATTCTATCAATAAACCCAGCTCTTTTTGATGTCTTCCTTCTTTATCTRCAGGGTGGATTACTGCAGTAGGTCACCTTTCCTCCTCCCTTATCCTTGCTAGAGCATCTTCCTTTGAAATCTGTAATTATGTCTCTCAGATAATTGACAAAATCATTTGCAGTCCTGGAGAGATCTTCAAAACCTACTTGTTTATGAAAGCAAATAATTCAGGTTAATCAAATGTTGTGAGATTTCCACTCTGCCTGTCGAGGTATCTGCACATTTAAATCTGCATTTTGACTGTTAAGCAATCACTCTAAAAAGTGCCTTTCACCACAAGAGAAAAAGGCATATGTGGTAGAAAAGGGCGATYTGACATATTTAATGAAAGCCTAAGATTATGGAAAAGGCTCTCAGCATTACTAGATGGACCTCAATGAAAGGGAAGGTTGTTCCTAGAAGAGACATTAGGAAAAGCTGGACAGATTAGCACTGAGCCTTTCCAGGGCTCATGGAAACCTAAGGAAAGTGCAGGTGCAGAATGGACACTGTGGTTGGTGAGTGTTTTCTGCATCACTTGGTGTTGACAGAGCTCTGCTAGACATCTTCCTTGGCACAASCCAAACCAGGGGAGGAATGCTGCTTACGTGGGCAGTGTGTGTCTTGGGGAWCTGCATGATCCTGATGATGCCCTGTTGGTGTTTATAGCAGTGTTGTACTGTTGGCCTTGCAGTTGTACTGTTGGCCTTGGACCTCTGGATTGTTCTGCTCCMTGCGTCTACTCCCTGCACAGCCTGAGTACTTGCCCTACTTGATGCTTCTCGGGTTGGCACAGTTCACCACGGAACGTCTCTGAATGTGGAAAACCTGAATTTCATGACAAACATGCTTGATCTGAGTAACCCTGGCCATTCTGCAGATCCAAGTCCTGGAACAGAGTTACAGGCTTTGTTCGGATTGCAGTCACATAGAGGAAAACAAAATCAAAACAAAAAAAAACAAACCAAATTCTCTTCTCATCCTTTGCCAGAGAGATGACAAATGTTGATGTCTTGGTAACTCTTGACAAATCTTTAAAAAGAAAGAATTCCTTAAATGCCCCATCAGATTTTGAAAAAAAAACCATTTTTTTTTCATTCTACATAACATTTCTTTTGAAAATATAGTTATATTAAAGAAAGAAATATCAACAAATATCAAAACTGAAATGCAAATGTGTATCCCATATTTCTGCTATCAGTTTGAGGGAATATTTTTAAAAGGAAAAGAGAAAAAAAACCCCACCCAAATCTCATTATTTCACATCCATAGCTCCCTCCCAACTCCACTTTCTTGTTTAATCATTTCTCAAAGCAGCCAAAATAGCAAGTGAGCTGCTTTCTATAGCAGATTCACTGCTAAGAATGGTGATTCCAGCCTCGATGTCCCATATAGAGAACACCAGTGATTTATAAATACACGGCTGCAATGGAAGMCCATCTCTAATTAAGTTGCTGTAATATAAGCTCTGTTTTTATAAGGTCTATAAAATCTCATTCTGGGAGTGGACTTGGCATCAGCATGGGACCAATCTGCTGCTGTTTATTTTTTTTTATTGATTTGTCAAGGAAGTAATATACATCGTGTTCTAATTCCGAAATACTGGTGCTGTATAATTGAAGGAGGCACGTTTTGGTCTAAATTGCTATTTGCAGGCAATTATACGTTGCTTTAAAAATACATATATATCTTATGAAATTGATTTCTTGTATCTCTTGCGAGTGATGAAATATAAGTTTCAATAAAAAAACATATAATGGCCAATGCTGAAATTGACTTATAAAAACATTTTCTCTGCTTCTCAATAATCTGAGTTTGATATTGCCTGCTACAAGGCGAGTGAAACTGCCTATTGCAGTCATACAGCTCAATAAATAGAGTTTAATGGTACTAAATTAAATGATTCTCCCCATTGAAATGCAGGATTATTTGCTGCTGCTTTGTAATACTCCAGCTTCTAGACTCCTACAACTTCTAGACCAATCCAGCTTTATTAACCAATACCAGATATCAGTCTTACTGGCTGGACAGAAGCATATTTGTCATATTGTATATTAATCATCAGACTTGCACTGCAAAAGAGTTTCTTTTAAAATTTCATGCTTTTTGAGAGCAATTTTATGATATTTTATTGCTGAGGAAGGGAAATATCAAAAAAAAGCTTGCTCTTCTTCTCCTTACATTTCACCCACTTTCACTTCCTGCCCTGTTTTGTCTATTTAATTCCCGTAACTAAACAAAAAATGTTTATTAATATTACTGTTTCCTTTATAAACTCAAATRCACCATAAAGCCAGCATCTCTAAACAAGAACTTCTCCTATCCCTGCTTGTTTGTGTTCATCACATCAGATCTACAAACAAGACCACCAAGAACATTTTAGCCAGCACACAGGTTGAGGTTGGAAGGGACCTCTAGGAATCATCTAGTGCAACTCCCCTGCTCAAGCAGGRACACCTAAAACACAGGGCACCTAGTGGCATCCAGGCGGGTTTGGAAGATCTCCAGAGCAGGAGACTCCACAACCTCTCTGGGCAGCCTGGGCCAGGGCTCTGTCAACCTCATAGTAAAGAAGTTCTTCCTCATATGGAGATGGAACTTGCTGTGTTTCAACTTATATCCACACCTCATAACAGTCTAYAAGGAAGTCCACGGTCAAGCTTGCCTTTGCACATGTTAGGATCACCAGGAACAGAAGTGGYGTGTCCTTTTTTGAGCCACTCAGCAGACATCCTTAGGGCAACGCCTCATACTTGGCCAATCTGGTAATTTTTCCAGACAATATAATACCATTTACTTTTGTGTGAAGTTACAACTTCACTGTGATAACTAGCAACTCATCTCAGAAATATAGCTCAGAATTAAAGTATTTAGCACTTGGTACTGAGAAGGAAAAAGTAGGATCGAACAACGCATGTGTTGTATAAGTCAGAACATGAGCAGCCTTTTTTATTTCATTTATTTATTTATTTTTTAAATCTCCCCTAAGGACTTTACCCTTTCTGGAGGTATCAAAAGATTCAAGAATCTGCATCCCTGACATATAACTATTTAGCTTTGGACTGTATAATCTAAGAGATGACGATGGAGCATTACGCAAAGTATAAACCTAGAGTCAGGCCGACTGATGTATGGCATTGCTGGGAGAAAGGTTATTTATAAAGGCTTTTCAGCAGAGCGCTGCTATATTTTCTTGCTACAAATCTCTGCTCTGTTGTGCCTCGGTGCTGTGATGTGCATCCTTCTCCGTGAAGSAAATACAGCTTTGACTCTGTTTCATTGCAGCACATTTTGGCCCTGGGATACTGGGTATATATTCACAGACTTCGAAACCTCTTACAAGGCCACGTATCTTGAACGTAGGAGATAAATAACATAGATATAGTCATTGCTTTTTCTATCAGGAGAACAAACAGACACTTTTTTTTCTACCTACAGTCCAGTGGGGATTGTGCTAATGATTTATCTGATGTAGCCAGATATATCAGGCAGCTGGATTTTAGTATTAGTTAGTCTAGATCCATTTCTTCAGGATATTAGTACAATCTTTGACAAGATCCTGACCTTTGTGCCAGTGACAGCAGAAGTGTACAAGGAGATGAAAAGGACGAGTCATTCTCTGAAATGTGGATTAAAACTAAGTCTTGAAGACGTGTGAAGTGATCTGTTTTGTTGAAACAGGTAACACCTTTGGCCCAATGGTCCATCAGGTTTCTGAAAACGCTTCTTAAAATAGAGCCCTGTCTGTGGCGGAATTAACCCTGATGTGAACTCTGCCACTCAGATCTTCCTCAAGCAAATCTCATCGCTCCCCTTTGCTACAAGGGAGAGTTGCTGGAGGCCACAGAGACACACACCTAGGTCTGCTGATACATCCAATGCTTTAACAAGAAAGGATCTTAAATAGAATTTGAGTGTGAAGACACATGCTCCACTCCATGCACACACCGTCCCCTCTGATCACTGCTTCCTTGCTCACCCCCTCAGGACAGAAACTTTTGTACTACCTTTTCAAACAACAGGTTTTTAAGGCTCAATCAGCTGGTATCTTTAGTGGCTAAAAGACAAATATCTGCCTCCCTGCTCAAAGGGAAGATTCCTCCAGGCACTTCCAGGCACTGGGACTTCCATGAACAACAAAAGTGGAGATTGCTCACTCGCATCACCAGCAAAGATAGAAAGGACGGATCATTGCCATTTTTTGGAGAGAAATATATATATATATATATATATATATAAAAAACACTGTCTGTTCTCCTTAAATGAACTCACTGGCTAAAAGTACTGCACAGAAAATAACAGCAAGTTCTGAAAGAGAAAACATCAGGTACTTACTGCAGCCTTCTTCTCTAGAGGCTTCAAACCCAGCCAGCTCTCCCCATTGGTCATGCATCTCAGTTCAAAACTCTCCTGTGGGCAGTTTTTTTTTATATATATATATATGTGTGTGTGTGTGTTTATATGTAAAAAGCATCAGAATCCTTCCAGACCACCCTTCTTTATGGGAACACGTCTTGTTTTTCACGTGCTGACAAAATGAGTGAGTGATGGGAGCGATCTGAGCGATCTTCTGTAGAGACTAGCGGAGCAGAAACCCATGGAATGAACAGCAGCTGTTGGAGGAGCAGCAATTCAGAGCAAGACTATCCTGTGCCTCTACTGACATGCTATGACAAACGTCTCTGGTTTCTTCCTGCAGTTTGGAAAGAAGATATTCCCAAAACAGTTCGGTGAGCTCAATTTTCCAACGAACATCAAAGTATTCCACATCTGACTCTCATTCAGGCAAAATAAAAGGAGGTACCACAGCACTGAGACAGGCAGCAAAACACAGCTGTTCTGGAAGCAGGGGGATAATGAACTTAATAGCAGATTTTGACAACCTTCAGGTGTTTTACATTTCACAATTAAGGTACCTTTCCCTGCTACTTTGCACAAAAGTAACTGGTTCTAATGCAGCTTCTTGCACTGATACRATCCAGTGATATTAGACCACATGGATCATGATATCTTTACATCTACCTCTTACTTGGACCACTAGCAGAATGAGATATGTGGAGTAGAAATGACCCTTCTCYAGCCTGGAGTGGGATCTGGGATGCTCAAGTCTGCTGGCAGGAGTGGAGATAGAATGAGTAACRGCAGCAAAGGAATTATGGTGCCCATGGTCTGCACATACACAGCTGTCTCTACCTCGAAGTCTGTGTTGCACGAACAAGAACACATCTTCTCTCAGCCCTGASCCATGGTTAGGGAAGGATTAGGAGTGATTTTGAACCAAACTGTGTCACTGTTAGCCCTACAGAGCCTTGTGCCGTGCACAGAGAGGGTTGTGAGCACTCAGCAAGGAGATTCAGGAGTATTTTCTTTCCTCCTCTCAGGATGTGAGGCTGGTTAAAGTTCAGCCCGTCTGGCATCCCAGTGTGCAAACAACCTTGCAAATTAAATGGAAAAAAACCATGATCGTGGTTCCCTTTTGGATGCAGACATAAAAACTATTAAAAAACTAGTGATATGCAGAATGAACTCAGAAACAAAGTCAGTTCACACCATCCCTCTTTGAGCAGATAAAGCAACATTTATTAAGGAAGATGACTGGAAACACAGTTGCCCTTCCTCCTTTAGGGTATATTCCTCACCAAAACATTGCACAAAGAACTGATCCTCTTAGGCCTGGATAAAATATCAAGTATTTTATTTCTTGATAATAAATATCAATAAATAAATTAATTAAGCAAACAATAAATCAAATATTTATTAAATATAATAAGTTAATTCAATAAATAAAAATGATAAATATTTTTGATATAAACTCCTAGGAGTTTATGCCAGCCTTTTGAGATCATTTCCAACAGGTTGTCTCCACACCTTAGTTTAAGAGCTAATTTTGCTCTCCGTTGAACTTGCAGAACTTTTTCAATTCATTTTATTTAATCTGGAAAACTTTCTTCATAAAAGCTTGTAAATTACTACCTTCTTTATTCTTTTATTAGAAGGCTTACCTAGTATATTTGGTGAAGTGCTGCTTTTTCACAGGAGATCCCTATTTTATTTAAGAGCATTGGCAATTTAAAAAGAAATAAAATGAAAGATCTTTGCATGTTTTAACAGCCTTCAAAATGAGACTTGGAACAATTTGATTAGMAAGCTCTCAAAGCTTCAACTGCTCCCTCTGGACTGACCAGTAATAAAGGAAATAATTAGCAAGATCAAATTTAAAAATGACTTACCCCATAAATAAATCTTTTACTGAGGGTGTATGAAGCCAGAGCCAAATAGGTAAATAATCTGGAGAAGTGGAACAGGGCTAAGAGCACAGAGACGAATGAACTTGCTGGTACAGATCATGATAGTAGAGACTCCTTAGTGTAACACTGAAACTCTGAGATTGTTCTCCTCTTGCATCTTTACAGGACAAAATCAAGGGTGATGTATTGGACCACTAAAGACACCTCTAGCATGTGCTTTGGACCACAGTGTGCCTGAATGTTCTCTCCTCCTTGCTTCATGAATGGCCTCAGAAGACACTGCCTGCCCTGGCTGGACAATTCACCCATTTCGTAAGTCCTTATCTTCCATTCTCACARCCACCTTCAGGACAACAAGGTGGTCCATGGCCCATTCTGCTTTGAAGGGCCCCACACCTGCCCAGCTCAAGGGCTTATAAGTCTAGCGTGCAGCTGGCCTTCAGGCTGAGGCCAGGCTTCTTGGAGCCAATAAGTCCTCCCAAGACATAATAAAGAGTTGCCCTAGAGAAACTTCGCTTCACATAAAACCCTGCTACTTCAGAAATTCAGATCTGCAGCTGTCATGCTAACACACAGTGGCTCTAGCACTGCCTGGGCAGCAAGAAGTCACGAAGGGCTCCATCGCTGAGCTTGAGTTTCCATGGCTGGTTCAAAGCATTGGACAAATCTCTTAGAAAGTGTTCTGCGTGCATTGCCAGCTGTTCCACCACCATGGCTGCATATAAATAAACAAATAAACATATTTGGATAAACAGCAGACAAAACTGACAATTCTGCTGTCTACTTGGGAGATAAAGCTGACCAGAGTGTGTGTTTGTTTCATGGTTTCCTGATGCTCTGATGGGGATTAATCAATCATGTCAGCTTTTTGACCTGCTCTGCAATTTAACCATTTGCACTATTCAGTTTTGCTGCTATTTGTCTTCTTTCTTGTTAAACGATACTTTGACAGTCCATGGCACCTCTTCTTAATGCATTGCCTGGGCTTTGTGGCATCAATAACATTATTGATTCCCRTTTTACTGGACTGGTGCCTTGCAAGCCGGTGTCAGACAACCTATCAATGACTTGCATACATCTACAGCACCGTGGTCAACCTGTTTCCAGCTCTTCATGTGCAGCCCTAGATTGATATTTTGTCCTATGGCCAGTAACAGGGTTGTTCTGATGCTAATAAAGCAGCTAATAAAATCCTACTATTGCATCCTAAGTTAGGCTGAATCCTCATTAGATATCATAAATTGTCCCYTCCCTGGGATTAACCGAACATCTGGGCTCTGCAAAGCCACCTAGAGAACAAGACAAGGCTGGAGGAAAAGCAGTGAGGAGCAGGGCAAGCAAGGACATTGCAGAAGAGGAGCAGAGGGCAGCCAGAACAGCCAGACCTCAAAGGAGTGAAAAAAGGCCATTTTTCTAGGAATTAGAGTTCACGTAGCCCTGGAAGCTGTTACAAACATAGCTCTCCTATCGCTGTTCTAGCACATCCCAGGCTACCTCCTGGAAAACCTCTAGGTCATGTAAGAYATGAGTTGGGGCTACAACCATCTCTTTTAATTGACTAACCAAGAAAGAATGACCAATACTTCCCAGAGCCTAGGCACATTGCTTCTTAGTGATTTCTCTGGTGCTTTTTGGCACTAAATTTCTTATTTTTTTGGCACCAAAGTCCTTTTTTCTTTTTTTTTCTCCCTATTGACTACACTGGCATTTGTATGTGAATAGCAGAGATATGCCAGAAACATGCAAAAGGAAACAGAGCAGCTCTGCAGCTCTCCCTGGCTTAGATTGCTTCATGTAGACCAAAAAAACAGGACTGTTTCAAAAATAGGGTGATCAGTTTTTCACATAAAAATACCCCCAGTTCCATCTTGGTCTATGCATAAAAATCATCTCTTTTTTTTTTTTTTTTTTTTTTTTTTTTTTTTTTTTTTTTTTTTTTTTTTTTTTTTTTTTTTTGCTATTCCGCCTCCTCATCAGAAAATCTCACCCCAGGCTATTTTGAAACTCCAACACGTCGCAATTCATTCATACTTTTCCATGTGCTACAGAAACATGCACTTCTGAAGTTTCACATCTGAAATGTGTGAACACCTCTCCACTGAAATGAAAAGCTGAATTTCTGAGGGCCATCACCTTTTGTCCTGTTTTGAGGTAGCACATTACAGGGAATACCCAAGGCATTTCACAAAACATAAAATATCCCAGAATGAGGCAACTTGTGTGAATATGGGGTAGTCGGCTGCATGAATTGCCTTGGAAGCATTTATTATTTCCCTTTGGAGGAATGAGCTTGTTCATTTGCCACAAATAGGGGAAAGAAGGAGATTTATACACCTTTATTCCTCAGAGTGTCCTAGCAGACAGGTCAGGACAGGGACAGCAGACCCAGGAAAGGGCACACACTGGAGGCTATTACTTGGAGATAACCATGGGACCAAATACCTTCTCTGCCTCCAGAGACCATCAAGGATGGATCTGAGGATGACTCAAATCACTGGATCTGMGTGCCAGGCATATCCCACATTCTGCACAGGTTTTGTGTCGGCTCAGATAGTTGGTTTKGGGCTCCTTGTCTCTAAGAAATGCCCTCTGGCTTTGAGATGTACAGGATGGTAGAACAACGGGTTGGCAGCAGAAGTCCCAAAGGCTTAAATGAGGATCTTAAATGGAGATTTGAGAAGAGGAAAGATAAACAAGGATCCTCCTTTTTAATGTTAAACCACCACTTAGAGAAGCTCAGAAGAACATCAAAGACTTCAGTGTGAGAGAAATTGAGCAGGGAAGCTTGGAAAAAACTTCTGGCAGGAGAAGAAAAGGAAGGGGAGGAAAACATTGTCATGCAGAAAAATTGTGAGATGAYGAGGTCAAGGTTCCCAGTGACCAGAGTCTTCCCTCCTGCACCGAAGAGCACAGAACTTCCATGTTTTCCTCTGAACCTCTGCATTTCTGCTATTGTGTGTTTGGACTCCCTGCTCTGYAGGTCACAGCAATTTTTTGGCCAACATTTTGTTGCCAGTGCCCAGCTCTATCCCAGACGATGTTGCACTGGCCGTAGKAATTCCTCTGCACAAGCCCCTTCCTGCCTTAGATGCCCGTGCACATTTGGAGAGGACCAACACAGGGGTTTTTTCTGCTCTGTGCTTGGTTAAGGAGGCATTGCAGTTGCATCACGGTTTCCCTTTTGCTGAAGACACCGTGATATGAGGAGGAACAAAAATGCCATTGTTAAGAGGATCTAACTCTCAACTTGCTATTCTCTTGGTCTTGGAAACACTGAGGGGCATTTCTGCAGAGCATGCACAAAGAGCCAAGTGTGTGCTGTCCCCTGGTGCCAATCCATTTCCTTAGATACCTTCATCATATATTAAAATGCTTTTTTCTTTTTTAGTGATATAAAAGAAAAGGTCTAAAATACGGGACTATTTATGTTGCACTAACCACAGACCAGAATGAACAGTGTTGCAGAGACTGCATAGATTATAAGGCATGTAATCACTTCTAACATTTCCTGCCTGTTAAATTGGTTCATTTCCTTTCATTCATGTATTTGAATTACTTTTATGTAAATATATACTTTTCTTGGTTTCCTTTCATGCTTATTTTTTTGTTTAAAAACAAAAGCAGCAATTAAAGAATGATAAAGACATTACTAGATAGATCATATGCTAGTTTCCCTTTAGAAAGTAAAGTGTTATCACTTGGTGAGATTCAAGGGATTTTGGCTACAATATCTTGAAAAGTGAATTAATTCTTTTTCTACATACTTGTATTAAATTCACTGAATCTCCTATTAAATCTCYAGTGTTCCTGTTAGAGGAAACGAGGAAGGTAAAGAGAAGCGTGSGTGCTGAGTAAGACAAGGAAAAGCAAATTTCATACAGAGCTGTGATTTCATATGTGTGTTCAGAACTGGCAGAACTCCTGAAAATAATAAAGCAGCCAAGGTGAGAGGAGGGACCTCAAGAAAGAAAGCAAGAATTTGGGGAACCTCCTGATTTCTAGCAGAAATTGCCTGCACAAGGTGGAGCTATTTGTGGACCAGAAAGAAAATACCCAGAGAAGGAAGGTTTTGGGAAAAGCAGTCCCTTAGTTCAGACAACGCGAGAGGATGAGGCTGCTGACAGCAGTGGTTAAGCAAGAATACATGTAGGAGCAGGAGTGGTGGTGTGTCTGTATCCAGCATCCTGCAATAATACAAATGATTGCTAAGTGCTAGAAGGGTTAGGAGACCACAAAGAACTAGAATTCATCCTCTGCTCCCTTGGGACCTCAAATTTCTTCAGCTTTCTCACTCTGAGACCAGGACCTACCCCCTGGCACCAGCTCTGACCTCCAACATCTTTCCATCACTAGCATATATGTCTTCTTCTTTTAGCTTTGAAGACTGAGAACTAGATGAGTAAGTGCAGATGCTTTCTTTCACTTCCATTATCAGGGCCATCTTCATGGTTCTGGCCAGCTGCTGCAGTGGGCAGTCATAGAATCATAGAATCACAGAATGCCGAAGGTTGGAAGGGACCTCAGAGGTCATCGAGTCCAACCCCCCTGCTCAYGCAGGGTCACCTAGAGCACRTGGCACAGGGCTGCATCCAAGCGGGTTTTAAAGATCTCCAAAGAAGGAGACTCCACAACCTCTYTGGGCAGCCTGTTCCAGTGCTTTGTCACCCTCACAGTGAAGAAATGCTTCCTTAAGTTCCTGTGGAACTTCCGATGCTTCAGTTTGAAGCCATTTCCTCTAGTCCTATCCCTGCCCACCACTGAAAAGAGGCCGCCCCCCTCCTCCTCACTGCCTCCCTTGAGGTATTTATACACGCTGATCAGGTCCCCCCTCAGCCTCCTCTTCTCCAGTCCCTGGAGAATCTTGCAGGGCTGTGCTGGGCAGGACTTGCTGGGATAAACGACCTGCTGGACACATCATTCAGAGCTTGTGCCACACGTGTACAATGACACTGCATGGCTCTGCAGCCATGGGCTGATCCTCTCTTCTTAACCTATATTTTCATCAGCTCTGTGGCTAGGTGGCACATCCTTACAGTTACTGGGATCAGAGATATCCAGGTTTCTGCACTGCTTTCTTTTCTGGAGACAGAGTGGCTGAGCCCAGAGACAGGAAGAATCATTTTGAAAAATGTCTGTAAGTTAACGCTGCTGGCCCTAGCACACATGCACTGTGCCTCCTTCCCCCGAGGCAGAGGAGTTTACCTCCACCTGAGCTTATGGAAATGCTGGAACGCTTCTCTTGTGAACCTGTTCTCCAGATCCTATTCTCCAGAGCCCATGGATCTTATTTAGGACACTGCTCAGAGGCTGTGATCCCAGCTGAGGAGTTACTCCAGGGATGTCTGTGATCCATAGATCATTCTGTGCTTTCATGAGACTTGCATTGCTCTTTTTTTTTCCTCCTTTCCCCAACTCTGCCAAAGATGAGATAAGGGGGTGGCTGGGCCTGGATAGGTCAATGGGAAATTTCTGACCAAGCAGAACCTCTCATATTCTTTGGAAGCGGGGGACACAGTGGGTTTTTAAAAAGGGAAATACATTCTGTAATGCTTCAGGAAAGCTCAGGTTTCTGGGTGGGTGGTTTGTGCTGACAGCAGTGAAGCTAAATTTGACGGTAATTTCTATATAGCAATCACAGAACTGAAATTACCTTATGCTCACATTCTGGAGTATATGTGGTTCACGTTACAGCCAAGAGACAGTCACCTACAGCTTGTAGAAAGAGCAATGTGATGGTTGTATCTTGACATCAGCTTGTGAGCTGAAGTGAGACTTTTAGAACTACAGAAAGAGCTTGTACGAGCAGGACCCATAGCAAAATTCATCATGACCAGACATGAAGCGGGGAGACCGTAACCCTACAAGAGACGTGCTGCTTGGCAGATTATCAACTCTTCCCTCTCCCATCATCACCAGCAGAGAGTAACAAAAACATCGGCCAAAGCACTATTAACAACAACGTTATCTGACTGGTGTTTTATTTTTATTCATTATCTCATCTAGGCACTACTGGACTAATAGAGTCCTTCCTTATGCTCAGATCTCTTAGGCGGCGTGGAACCAGGAATGGCAAAATCCAGGCAGCTGTAGCACAAGGCAGCCTGATATTCCTGCATTAAAATAATAGGTGGAAATGCTCAATGCAGCCATCAAATACTGACTCTCCTGCASAAGCATTTCCACTGGCCTTGACCCACAGCACTCTTCCACCTTTCTCAAACTCCTTTAATGTTCTCCTGTACTCTTCATTTTCACAGGTTTCTCACATCCCTTACTCTGACTCTAGCCCGCACTAATGGTAGATTAAAATTACAGCTCTACTTTTCCACATTACAGTGCATTGTGCAGTATGAATTATCACTATTACTCTATTGGTTATTTGCAATAAAAAGCCTTTAGTACTCCTCAGCAGCTAAGCTAAAGCCACCTAATCAATATCTAAGGCTGGAACTTGCCTACGAATATATRAAGCCATGTGTCAGTATTGTTGACCAAACCAGTGTGGACAGTGTCATTTTGAYAGCAATAATGATAGAATATGTGTATGAATTTCAGTGGAGCCTCCCACTAACGAATGTCTCCAGGTTGGAACATAAATCAAAGAGCAGACAGAAAGGCAGCAAACATTTAAAACAGTCCCAAAAGTGTAAGGAGGAAATGACTAGGAACTATTATGCTGTGGAAATAAGAACAGGTTCTAGTGGTTGGCATGTCTTACTTTGGAAACGTGCATATTTAATTGATGTTGCGTATTTTGTTACAATTTCTCTTTTATGATCACTGAGAGTCTAGTAGCTTCCAGGAACTGCCAGTTTGGGTCTCATGCCTATCAATACCCCATGTGCTGTAAAGCCAGTTATACTTTGTGATTGGGCTTCATTTTTTGAACATTAAACTTCTGCCTKCAGCTTGCATGGCTGAAATGAGCTGCTTTCTATTTAATTTGTCATTTTCCATCTGTGTTTCTAATGACTAGCTCTGGAAGGAAATGGAAGGGATGGAAAGACAAACTTTCTGAGTATCAGAGCTGAAGTCCGTTTCTGTCAGCAACAGAATAAACTGGCACTGGAATGTGGCCAAAGAAAGAGAGGGAGGGATTTCCTTCAGTTGTAGAGACCAGTATTGACCTGATAAGGAGCCAGGTTCTTCTCAGTGGTGCCTACTTAGACGTACTCAGGACAAAAGGCAATGGCCAGAAGCTGAAATATAGGAAATTCTACTTAAATGTATGAAAAGTCTTTTCTTTCTGTGACAGTGGTCAAACAGTAAAACAGCTTGACCAGAGAGGTCTTGGATTCTCCACCCCTGGAGATACTCGAAACCTTACTGGACATGGTCATGAGCACTATTCTAAGCGATCCTGTTTGAGCAGGTGGAGTTTGATGAGCTGTCTCCAAAGCTCCTTTCCAGCCTCCAGAATTTGATGATTTTGTGCTTCTTTGACTATGAGGAGGGAGCTAGTTAGCAAAAAGTCTCTCTTGGGGGACTCAATTTCTACCATAGCTGCTGTGTTGTCCTCTCCCATGACATGTAAGAGAGAAAACAGTCACTAGAGATAGAATACAATCAAATGCCTCTTTCCCCTTTCCATCTTCTTTCCAATTTTCTTCAGATTGGTTACTCCATTTCTCAACTGACAGTTGAATTGACTCAGAATTTCAGAGGTTAGTAACTCACAGCCACGATGCCACAGAACAGAGCTGTGGAATTTTCCTGGCAGTCCGAAGGCTGAACTGGCAACCCTTGGGGAGATGATTCAAACAAACCTTCAGCCTTCTGGGTTGTTCTGTGCCTGGGTTCTCTACTGGCAAAATAGGGTAGAGGTGGAGGAAAAGCCCAGAAGGAGACAGAGCAGGGCTATGTAAAGCTCCACGCGCTTACCCAGCTCAAGTATTGCTTAGATGCTTAGACTCTAACCTAAATTAATAGATCCTCTGGGGTCTGAAAAACTGGGCTAATATTTTGCAAGAATAGCTCTCCCCTGTTTCTTGCCCTCCAGTATGATGAAGACAAAATGCCTTCATTATTGCAGCTTTTAACRGTGTGCAGTGTTTATGAAGAGGCTGGAGGATGTGAAGGAATTCAAACTAATTACATAAATCTCACAGCAAACAAAGCTGCAAATATTTACCTTCACTACACTGCTTTATCTTATTAGACAAGCTCTTGAATTAATTTAAATCCAGTCATTTAACCTTGCTAGATGGATTGTTCTCTCTGACATCAGGAGGTCACTTAGGCTTTACAGTTGGTCTCCACAAGCCATCTCATCTGTAATTTGCCACTTATGAGGCATATAAGCCTTATTTAAATCTCTTTCATCTACTATAGCCCTCCTAAGAGAAGCTTTCCCTGTCTGTTGAGTTGCCTGGAGTTTCAGTATGATACTGCAGTGCAAGAGTAATGCAGAACAATCCAGGGAAATAATTAAGCTCAAAGTTCAAAATCTTTTTCAAGATTTTATTCCAGGAATAATTAGTTATGTTTTCTGTTGTCCCTATGCCTCTCAGATCCTTTCCCCATGACAATCCCTTCTCAAATTGCAGCTCCTTCAACTTACCAAAACCTATACCTCAATTCTTTAAATTCATTTTTCCTTCCTGCCTGCAGTGACTTGTAGGTCATTTGCTGGATGCACCCAAAACTGGTTCCAGACTTGCTTAGGTCTAGCAGAGCATGCACCATAGGAAAAAATCCAAAGAAAACCATCTACACAGGTTTRGAGTACACCTATAAGCAATATTAAGCAAGGAGACCAATCCTTTCACCAGGTAGACTGATTTATCTTAGCTCTTCCTAACTGGTAGGCTAATAAATATGATTCTTCATTACCAGTGAAAGTCCTCTGCCTTTTTATGCACGTGACAAAACAGGGTTTCAAGAATGGCCTGTAATTCTTACCTAATTTATACAGTGAGTTGTTTTTGCCAGTAACAATGCTTGAATATAACTGGTTTCTCTATGTTTCCAGACTCCACAAATGTGTGTATGTTTGTCACAGCTGCTGAGAGAACAACACAGAGCTGGGTAATTCACAGGATAGACCATAGCAAACTATTGCYCAAAGCCTGTTGATATTAGTTGTACAAAAGATGTTGCCTAGAGGTTCAGGAATATGAGAATTTACTCTAAGTTCAGCTCTCTGCCATGTTGTGTATGTCAGCCTACAGCCCTTGCAAGGTTTTGACTTCCAATCTACARATCCAAGCACTTAGTGGTTTATTTAGGACTAGAGGAAACGGCCACAAGCTGAAGCATCAAAAGTTCCACAGGAACTTAAGGAAACATTTCTTAACAGTGAGGGTGACAGAGCCCTGGCACAGGCTGCCCAGGGAGGTTGTGGAGTCTTCTTCTCTGGAGATCTTTAAGACCCGCTTGGGCGCAGCCCTGTGCCACGTGCTCTAGGTGACCCTGCGTGAGCAGGGTGGGTTGGACTAGATGACCTCTGAGGTCCCTTCCAACCTTCAGCATTCTATGATTCTGTGATTCTATGATTCTATGATTCTACTTGTTCCACATCCTGCAACAGGAAAATTTTTCTTATAGAAGTCCAAAAGCAGAACAGGGTAAAACACTTGGGAGACAATAACTCCCTTAACCAAATGTATTCTTTACTATCATTTTAGAAATCATAGAATCACAGAATTATAGAATGCTGTTGCATYTAATTTCTTTCATCTTGTTAGTGATCAAACAATAAAATAAGGTGAAACCCCTTGTCAAAAATCACTCCCTGAATTTGTTCCCAGTCTCACTGACATAGGCATTACACAAGTGTAAAATCATTGACTGCTAAGGAGATAATCCTGATTTATAGTACTACAAGAATGATATCTATCCCTCTACCAGAAGTGTGTAATTAGTCAGGAGAACTAGYGACTGTGCCGCCCACATCTGCTGTTTCTCGTAACTTTGCTGAATAATCATGTTGGTGTAGCTCACGGTGAAAGACACTGTGATACAGCATGTGCATCCATGCAACTGGCTTACTCATTTCTGCCTATATTAGAGCAGATCTACAAAACCCAGCCCTGTGGCTGTAACAAGACACCAAGGAGAACATCTGAAAGGATGCAAGGGCCCTGGAGCTACAGAGGTAAGGAGCGGAACAGAGGAAACACTTTCAGGATTTAGGAAGCCCTAGAAAGCATCTCTGCTAAACGAACTGGAGTCCTCAGTATTTGCATCATTTTACAAATGCTTGATTTTTTTTTTTCCGTAAAAAGTGGCAGAAATATTTTATTCACTCAGTTTTGGGAAACTATTTGTGTAAAGCAAAGAAAAGCAAACAGGCAACTCCATTCCGGATGAAATGTTTCATTTTGACACCTTTCAAGTTGTATCCTTTATATTTTTATTCAGAACTAGCTCATTATGAATTGTCTTTCARTTTTCATTTAAAGAATAATCTCGAGTTTGAAATGAAACATATGGTAAAACACACATCATTTGTTGGAACTGTGCAGCTATTTTATAACCACATGCAAGGAGAAGCCAATTTACCAGCAGCAGCTGCACTCCTGGAAGCCCAGTGAAGAACCACAACAAACACTCTGTTCAAATGCCCTGACTTCAAGGATGCATCAGCTTTGAAGAARAGATTAAATAAACTGGGAAACTGCACAGAACAATAACCAAGGCGGGACATTGTAATAAGCATGGGTTCTGGGTCATTAATTCCTTGTTATATGGCTTCATTCAAATGCTCTGCAGATACACAGCGCTGCCCTTTATTTTACTAAAGCCCAGCCTAGGCCTGAGGTTTCTTTTTGTTATGCAATATAAAAGATATTTTAGGACTGTATTCCCAGCAGGCTGTACATCCAGGGAGAGTCTTTGCATGCTGCTAATGTTTTGTGGGAGCAAGATGTGAGGTCCGCTATCTCCTCACGCTGAGGAGATACTCAAGGAGGTGCCTGACAGAAGGACAGGCCTACATATAGGCAGGATCCGAAGCTTGGATGCTGTACGGATGCTGTACTGATAGCGCCAGCCAAGATATTTCTGTCTCCGGGATGAAACGATAGAGCAAGAATAAGGATTTTATTTCTATCACCAAGGCTTGGGCAGTCCATGAGTGGCTGATAATGGGCAGCTGCTTCTCCTACCTAGGTCAGAGAACATGCAATTTCTTCAATYGTCACATTAAAAATTGACCAAAAGTTCACCTGTATATACTGCTGTCCATTTCTGAGTTTATTGTTGCCTGACTTCTGGAACCTCCTATCCATACATTAAAATAAACAGTAAAAAAGAAAAAAAMCACAATTATTCCTTTTAAAGACCAATAAGTTATTGTTATATTATTCCTTTTAAATTACTCTTTTAAATTATTCCTTTTGAAGGAACAATAGTTCCTTTTCAGAAGGACTTTTACTTTTAAATTGTTCCTATACTAAAGCATGCAATTGATTCAACAACAGCAAATATCCACAGGAATTGTAAAAGACCCTAGATATTTGGAAACGAGCAGGTCTAGAAAACGAACTGCAGTTTTATATTGCAGGCTTACTTGTTTTCTATCAGGACCAACTGATCAATTGTTTTAATTTTAAATCAGCGAGCTAATATTTGACTTCACCTTCCCTTGTGGTCCTTCTGTTACTGTTTCAAGCAAAGATCACTTTTGATTTTTCCTTCCAGCAGTTAATTGAGTTGCTTGAAGAATACAAGTTGATTCGAGATGATGTAGTTTCTTTACTCTTAATTATATTCATCCCCCAACCTCCCCCCTCAAAAAAAAAGGAAGAATAATGTGTGGTTGTGTGGTCACTGCAAGGTCTGAAGAGCCTTCATTTCCCAGTTTGTAAAAGCAGTGAGCTGAGCACTGGTACTCAGAGATACTTTTCCTTCTCATATTAAGTACTAGCATGGGGCTTCAAACTCATTTTTAGGCCACATCTTTAAAGAAGTTTCTCTCAGTATCTTTATGACCTGCACACACTGCCTGCTAAGTGTATGAAGGACTGATTGTCCCTGGTGCCTCCAGGAACCATTTGAAGCTTTCTTCTCCTGCCAGCCTGCTTCCATCATCTGGGGCTTCTCTTTGTGGCTTTATTGTAGATTGTCACTGTCCACCTCAGGGCTGTTGGAGCAACCTGGGTGATCTATCCTCTTTTTCTTTTATATTTTTTCTGTCAAAGACCCACATTTCCAAACATTTAGGTCCAGTTTCTGTCCCAAACCTCACCTAGATTTGCTAGTTCTTCTGAAGATAAGAATTCACAGCCCCTGTTAAGGATACTTCCTCTTTACTATTATTTTTTTTTTTCTTCATTAGCTTCCAAATGTTCCTTGTAGGTGGTAAGAAGGCTGTATAGAATAAATGGTGAAGGTGTTGTGCTGTTTTTTTCTGTCACGGATACTGTGCTTTTTGTTGCCCTTCAGAACCAATCATTCTTGAAGTTCTCATTTGTTAGATTTATTGCTTAGATTCCTTACTTTGTACTCATCCTGACAATTGTGTGCTCTCCAGATAGCTGAAGTGGTGGCAAATCACATTTGTATTTTGTGGGTCAGAAACTCCAGCTCAGATTGCTCTGGTGGCTTAGGGAAGAGGTATGTTTTTATTTCATTTTGAGTTCTGCAAACAAACTTTTGTTCAGCCTGTGTCTTCCCTTGGCGCTTTAAATCTGGTCTAATTCCAGTCCCTGCAGCTCTGCTTCTTCCCATTGAAAAGCACATTTTGTGGGCTTAATTTAACGTGAGTTGATGCTCATCTGTAACTAGAGCACATTGTGCTCTGTAATCCCACTGATTGTCAACAGATAAACCAAGCCAGTCTGGGTCATGGCAYGCAAGACCATCGGGAAACAAAGTCTGCTCTAGTCATTCATCTTAATTCAGTGGCCCATGCTGCTTTAAGCTAGGTCATTGCTTAAAGCAGCAAGCAGTCATTGCTTAAAGCATGTCATTACTCATAGAGACATGGATGGGGTGGCTCTCAAGAGGTCACCTAGTTCAATATCCTGCCAGGAGTCATTGACCCTACCTGTGTCAATCTTGACACATCTGTTGACCTGATCTTAAACAGCTCAGATATCTGAGGAACCTCTTCAGATGTGGGACTGATTGGTAATGGTCAAAATTATTTTCCCAACTGTCTGTGCTAAATGAAGTGTGGCGGTTATTGTGGGAATGGGATTGCTCAGGAATTTGTTTAAGATATTATTCAGTCATTTGGAATTCATTTTAATTCCAATTTTGGATGACTTGTAACACCTATGTCAAAATAGTTTTTCCCATGCTTGAAAGACTATTCTATAAAATAATAAATAAATAATCTTTCCTGAGGAGTGGTTTTGATTTTGACAAATTGATGATGTCATTTACCATAAAGCTGCCCTTTCTCAGCCAGGCTCTACCCTCCTCTCCTTGTCCAAGGATGCTGTGTGGCATCTCCYTCTGTTTAAAGCAGTTCTTGCTCTGCTGGTCTGGGTGTTCAGGACAAAACCAGTGACAGGGATGGCTGCAGCAACTCTGGCAAGCACATTTTCTGCTTTCCTTGGTCTTTGTGTATATGGTGACAGCTGGCACTTCTTCCTTGCAGGCTGGCAATGASACTTTCCTAGCCACTTCAGTACTGACCAGGCTGGCCCAAACATCTTCACAAGCTCCTGGTGGGCACTGTGTGGATGACATTAGCCACAGAAACAGATGSTGTAACAATCCTCCTCTGTAGGTATGGCTTTGGATGGCTGAGCAGGCCTAAATGCCACCCTATCAATCTGCACTGACTCCACCAGTCTGGTCTGGGTTTGGATATGGTGGTACAAGTATCAGCCACTGTGAGTTGCAGCCAAAGAAGGAGCTATAGCCAAGAGGCTCCAAGTTGCCCAACATCTAAAGATCCTCCTTTTGAAGGCAACAACATCTATCAAAGAGGTCCATAGGCTGTATTTTGAGGATATACCTGTACAAGCCTCTGGCCATGTTTGTTCACATTGTCTCTCTCTAGGGATTCACTGGAAGGAGCAATGACAGATTTGGAACAGAGCAGCTGACTTTTAGATTAATCTGTGTTTGACATCTCCAGAGGACARAGACCACATCCCACACTGTCTAACAAGGCTGTCAACGTAAATCTGGACTTGTAAACACTTAAATGAAGAATCTATCACATTCATGTCAAATTTGTATCTCACTCTGATGTACTTTCTGTCTCATCCACTGCTCCAGCTCACATCAACCATTATTGCCATGCTTGGGAAAGCTGATATAGGATCTGAAGTCTTCCAAGTGCGGCGCAGGGGCAAAGGAGAAATCTGGTTATCTAATAGATTGCAAGATAAGGGCAACCTAATCACATTCATCTTCCTAGTGACTACCTGATGATGCAGTGGATAGTGGTCCAAACGGGAGGTGATCAGGGCACMGTAAAGTAGACTGCTGCCATGATTCAAGGGCTGAACATAATAGAGTTTCTGCTGAGGATAACAGTTGGTTTCCTCTGGCCTCAGAACTTTAAGCTTTTTACCAATGTGCATATTTATCATAATCCCAGTGAGACTGAGAAGCAGAAAAGGGACCTGGGGCAGGAATTTGAGTATTTGTTTTGTTATCCACTGCACTATCCTGCAGGCAGGCTGGTAGATTGGAAAGTAGAAGAGATTAGATCGAGAAGGAGATGCATCATCTTCTGGGTTCTCTTTTTTCTGTGTCATTAATCAGCCTCTCTTCTCAGATAATTTGTATACAGTATAATTTAAAGCAAAACAAAGCCTGTGGAATGCTTTGTGCCCTTATGAATTCTTAATTCAAGCAGGACAGCAGATAATGTCTCTCAAAACGCTGTTGCTGTGCTTTACAGCAGGAGCCAATTAATTACTGCAGGGATGGTGTTTCAGGGCCACCTTCTCTCCTAGATAAATCTTCTGTGTCCAGTGACAGAGAGTATGGATTCCACATGCATAACACCCAGGGACACTCTGCACTGGAAAAATATCACTATTAAGAGCTCTAATAAGAGCATTATTCTGATGCCAGAAATGACCTATTCAGACACTGTAGAGCACACTTTCTGCTCATGCAAAGTGTTGTGTGCTGCACAGTTTGCCTTCTCTAGGGTCTCTCCTGGCTGGACAGAGGAAGGAGTTTGGCTTCTYGCAGCCCTTGAAACAATTCCTCATTTTCCTGCTTGTTGGGACTCTTGCTAGTGGAAAGCGATGGTAATCCTGCATATAAAGAGAGGTTCCCAGTAGAGCAAGCAAAGCACATTTGCAGTTAGCAGGTTTTCAGGAAAGTTGAGCTCCTACTGAGGCATCAAAATACTAACTACATTTCTCTGTTTCCTATAAAAGACTTGGCCACAGTTATTGATATGTGATATTAATTCTATCAGTATTGTCTCTGGGTTGAAAAACTCTCAAATCTCAACAGAAATTAAAAACAGTTTCCTACTTTTTTTCTTATTTAAAGCATTAAGGATGTTCAATCCTAGGCACTCAATCCAAGAAACTAGTCAGGGGGGTTGGGACTAACTTGTAATCTTTGAAATGACAGTAGGTGTAGGAACACAGAGGCAGCTCTGTCTGTGATCATTTGCACTGAGGGGGGTCAAAAAAGAAGTTTACACTTTGTTTTTAGTACAGCATTTTCTCTAAACCCATTCTAATCTGAAGAAACTTTAGTGMTGAAAGAAATGCTTAGTTTGGGTATTTTAGAATTTTTCTAAGCTACAAATCAGTACTAGCAATTAGCCTTTCATTGCCCTCAATGGGATCCAGGTGCCTAAGTCTGCTCCTGCCTTTGAAATTTTTTAGTTAGACTAAGCCTAGCTGTAGTCGGGGGAYGCTGTCCGACTACGGGCAGCAGGTTTGGGACTGGAGCTGCAAGAAGAAAGATGACCATGAATGACAAACAACATGCACTCACTGAACAGCCCACAGCTTCCACTTGCCTATTTCATCTCTGGTCCTTGGTGCGTTCAGATGAATTACGTAACCCTTTGAAACTCTAAATGGTTTCTCTCTGCACCCATTTGCAAAGCAGTATATTGAGAAACAAAGAGGTCAAATGCATAAGTTTTGTCCAGAGCTGTACATAGATTACATAGGAGACACCACAAAAGTGCCTACGGGTCCTGACTCACTTCTGAATGAGAAGAACAAAGTGATAAATGGAGAGAAACAAGATCTAAATAAATCTTGCTCTGAAGTCTTTAATAAAGAAGCTTTACTGTGCTACAGTAAAGCTTCATTATTAATCTATCACAAGGAAACATTAGCATGGATCCACCAAATAGGTCATATTAATTACATCATCTGAAAATGGTGTGATACCTCAAGCCTTCATAAATAAATGCAATCAAATACCATAGGAGGGTAAGAGAAGACTTTTTTTTTAATTAGTTGAGCATTAAAATCTCTGTGCTAGCACCTCATAGTGCTCCTCCAGCTGAGCCAGGATGATCTATTTCAATTCCTATTTAACAAAATAAGACGTTCACAAGGGAAGTAGTAATTAAGGCTGCTTATCTGTGTGCCATTTTGCATCCTGCATGGTTAGCACTTGACTTCAGCTGAAGTTCCCCTTCCCAGGTCCCACTTTCCTTTTAGATGGAGACATTTGAACAGTGTTCACCAAAAATCATTTTGAAGGGAAGTTGTATTTTCCAAAGGAGCAAACATTTCCCTAGAATTTCCCTTGAAATATCCTCCTGAGAGAGTTTATATTTTGAAAACCTGAAACATTTTTCAGTTCTCAAAGCAGTTTCCCCCCCTATTTTTCATCCAAAGGTACACTTTTCACAGGAACTTCTATTATGTTTTTACAATATATTATCCACCCTCATCTGAAAAAATCAGTGAAAATACTTAATTACTGAGTTTGAATAAAATATCTATACATTGTATTCCCTCTTGAAGACAAGTGGTATTTTTATCAGCCCTACTGTGAACTCCCCATCAGAGATTCTGGTGGTCTTGCTTTCCCGATTCACGGGTAAGATGCCGAAGATGCCAATAGTCTCACTGAGGTTTTTAAATGAAAAAAAAGAAAGAAAGAAAGAAAGAAAAAAAGGGTGTTTGTTTAAGGTTTCAGTAATTGCTTTGAGCTCTACAGACTAATAATTGCCATGCAGGAGACACATGAGTCATCAAGGCTGTCTAAATCTGTGACCTGCAGAAGTACCTGGAGGAGGCAAAGGTCATTTAAGAAAGCAGCATTTCTCCTTTCTGGTTAAATTCAATTTCTCCGTGTTGCTTTGCCAGTCACTGTGTAGTTGATTAAAAAGTGCACAGTGTGACATATAAAAGTGGTAGGTGTTATTACCTAAGCATATTAAACTGACAAGGAAAACACAGGGCTCAGACAGCTGAAAGGCGCTTTTAAGTCTCACCAAGAAAAACAAGCCTGTGACATCCTTCGTCTTGACCCAGGGCTGTTCAAGTGAATCTCAGAACAACAAGCAGAGATGAGGTCCAAAACTTTAAAACATGGCTAGAGAGGAAGACTGGATAGCTGTCCAGAAAGTCTAATTTTGGAAAAAGAAAGAGGAATACAAAAGCTTCTGTGAAAAAAAAATACTTTCTATAAATAAATGTGGGTAGGGAAAATGCTGGGGAGGGAGAAGATATAACAGACAAACTTGGTATAAACTTGGCATAAGGACAAAAAAGTATAAATTAGCCATGAATAAATTCTGATTGGAAAACTGAAGAAAGTTTTCCACCATCAAAGGAATTCCATCAAAGGAATATCCTGGAACAGCCACCAAAGAAGAGCATCAGGAGGAAGACAAGTAACTGGTTCTACGTTGAAAGGCAATGAAAAGGTCTGCAGAGAAAAAGCAACCAAGTTTCCCTTGGTTATACATCAAGTCTGTGGCCCCGATCCCACAGAGCAGCCACGTGGTGAAGTTCTGGGACCGGTGGGGGGATGCCAAACACCAGCTCTGGACCAAGGGGACCTGGATTGTCCCAGGATATGGATGTAACCTGGGAGCAATGTGTCCATGAGAATCAGCCTATTCCTCTTGGCATCACCTCCCCGAAAGACTGATGGAGGTTATTTCTTCTCTGATATTTTATTTTCTTTTATTCTTGGGTCAAAGAACTTGTTTTTCAAGGTCGTAACAATTGTAGGTACAGCCTCTCTGAGCTCACATTGGGGTCATCAGGATGAAGCAGTAATGGGGAGGACTCTCAGAGCTGAACTCCAAGCTTAGAGATTGAGAGATAACTCCAGAAGGAAAGGTTTCTGCAAGAAAGGCAGGAGGGTCCCTGCTTCGCAACATGAGATTTATCTTCAGAGTGCCGTTAAAATTTCTTATTCTGTTCTCATTTATCCCATGGCCTGGGGCAACTCAACTCACCCATGTAATGAGACTAACAAAGAGGATGCTGTGAATGGTGGAATTAATTTCTAATCAATGGAGAATGTTTAAAAAACAATCAATAAAGTCTCTTTGCAATGATCTGATCTGAAGCATTAGATGTACACATATGTCATTAGATGTACATATATGTGTGTATTTATATATGTACATATTTATATGTTTGCATCAAGAACAAAAAATATGAAAAATGTCTAGGATCAAATGAAACATTTATGAATTTTTCTCTTTTGAAATCTGAAATTAACTTGGGATTGAAGCATTTCAACTATAAACACATTTCAAATAGGAAAAAAAAAAGCTTTCTTTCAAAACTGACAGAAAGGAAGAATTCTGACCTCTTTTCCTCTCCCCTCTACAAGTCTCCCAGGTTGTTTTGTCTGATGAGTGTTTTCTTCTGTTAAAAGAGGTTTGTATGAAGCTGTTTACCTAGCTCAGCGAAACCACATCAGAGCAAGCAAGCYCAAGGCAGTTGCTCGGTTCTATGGGACAACGATGAGCAGTGTTTCACAGGTTCATTTTTATTCATCCTGTCCTGCAAGGGTCTAAACATCCCCCTGCCAACCTGACCAGACTGACCAACCTGGAAGATCTATTTGGGGTTGTCAGTGCAGCCAGAAGCCCCACCAGAAGCAGAATTTGAGGGATACTAGTCCTGGTGGTCATCAAGACTTCTGAGTTAGGACAGGCATTCTCCCAATGCCTATTATATGCTTGGACAGGACCATCACTTGCAGACAGAGATGTAGTTTCCTGGGAATTACTGACTGGAAATGACCTAGGTTTTACACATGCAACTGAGCAAAACTAAATTCCAAAGCTGAAGAAAATGTACATAGATCACAAAGAAAACTAAGCCCACCAGCAACTGAATCTGGAGGCCTCTGATTTGCTTAAATTCATATAAATGCTATAGAATCTGAGCCCGGTATCTGAAAACTCCCTGCAGTTTCAAGCACTTTTATTTTGTACCTGAAAATGAAATCGAATGGAAAATATTCAGAACAAAAAGTGGGAGAGCATTTCAGAAAGGACTGAAGAAAATGTTTGTGTAGCAGTCAACACGAAACCCTACTTTGCTCTTTGCTCAGCCACTTTGCTAAGACTCATGCAGAGACCAATATTAGAGGCTAGGTTAAATAAACCCCAGAAATAATGCTAGATATTCACCGTGGGACTGGTAAAATGGGCTGCCGTTCTGCATAAGAAAAGGCTCTTTTTTAAACGAGCAGGCAGCCTTCAGCTCAATTTACTGATACAAATAGGGCAGCTCAGAGTCACAGTGAATATAGAGAATGTTTTCTTATATGCAAATGAGAGATCACATTATTTCATAGAAGCAACTATAATAGTTAGGATAAAAAAAAAAAAAAAGAAAAAAAAAGCTCAGCTAATGTTCCTGAATAAAAATGACAGTAATTGAAAGTTTGATTCTCTTCCCTAATGACTTTTCCTTTTGCATTGTAATTAATAACAGCTTACATCTAAGGAAGCTCGGTATCCCTTCAAATTAGGGCATTACTTATAAATATGTTAATGTTTTTAGACTATTACTTAAAAATACCATACATCGGCTTCTTAATGGCTGTCAGGGTGCAGCGCATTAATGAAAACTTAATGGATGTTATCCCAGCTATTATGCAGAATACTTYCGTAAGCCTGCTAAAAGGTTGAATCCGTGCTCTACCAGGAGGTCTCTGAAGCCCAAGATGTTGCAGCACATCTTCACAGCGACTCAGAGATACCAGATGTCAGAGCAGTTGTCACTAGGGCACGTTTAAGAAACACTCTGAGCTGCAGTATTTGCCTAACACTCCTCGTTAACGCACATTATTGTTTCAAGACCAGGCAGGACAGATGGCCAAGCCAACCTCAGGGCACCTGGCCCAATCCATGTGCAGTTTCCCTCTGGATGTCCTCAGAGGCATCCTGAAGATGCTTCTCAGGACAGCAGCATGGACGGGTTTGGTTGGCCATGCTTAACATCCGAACTTGGCCTTGGGGCTGCTCTTACAAAACAAAATCCCTTGTGTCGAATGCTGCCTGAGACTCTTCAAGAAAGACTTCAAAGATATTCTGCTCATTGCTCCCAGTAAAAAAAGGAAAGGAAAGGAAAGGAAAGGAAAGGAAAGGAAAGGAAAGGAAAGGAAAGGAAAGGAAAGGAAAGGAAAGGAAAGGAAAGGAAAGGAAAGG